>NC_059264.1:11745334-11825334 GCF_017591435.1 Portunus trituberculatus
CTTTAATCGTATCTAATCTTTTCAAAAATCTTCAAAACACACAAACACAGCCCTGATTTCATCCCGCCTTGACATCTTTTCCACACGCTTCATATTTTAGCCAGGCATAAAATTTCCATTACTAAACTTTCAAGCACACTAATATTATCGAATCATCTTCCTTCCACTCAGTCTCTTTGTTTTCTTGTGCCTCGTCTCCCCTTATTGCTATTCCTTTCACAGTTTCGCGCCTTGGTCAGTGAGTGAGTGTCTGGGAAGCAGCTCTTATCTATTATATTGCTGGTTATCTAGCTATTACGCTGTTCCCTGCCATGTAAAGCAAGCGTGTTACACCCATGGGTTACCTTTTGTACCTTTCTGTTCCCGAAGTTTTATTGCCATTCCTCTCACACACTTGGGCAGTCAACATGTGTCAAATGTGAATTATTTATTATTATTATTTTGTGTTTTCTGCCATGTGAGGTAAGGTAAACAGATTTCGTCTCTTTTTATTTTATCTTCTCTTAGTGTTCCTCCTGATTCTTTTCTTTTTTTTATTCTTTTTATGGGGGGTTCATTAGTCAACGCCTATCTAGAAAGTACAGTGTTTCAGTTATTACTCACATGTTAGACTTTTGTGACATTTTTTTTTTTTAATCTTCTGTATGAGTAATTTAAAGTCATTGTATCTTATCCATTTTTTTATCTTTTTTTTTTCATCTTGACTTCTCTCGTTGGAGTTACTTCTGCGTTTCTTTTATGGGGATTGGAGTGTTGTGTTCTGCCTAATATAAAATAATTGTACTATCTCTTTCAATTTTTTTTTTCCCTCTCTCTTTTACAAATATGATTCCCAAACGTTCATTCCTTCACCAGTGATCGCGTGTCTAGAAAGCATTTTATATAATGTAATCTTAAGTAATTGTGTTGTACCTTTTAATATTCTTTGTTAGTTCTCTCTCTCTCTCTCTCTCTCTCTCTCTCTCTCTCTCTCTCTCTCTCTCTCTCTCTCTCTCTCTCTCATTAATATTACTCCCAAACGTGCATTTGTCCATCAAAGAGCGCGTGTCTAGAAAGTTAATCCATACCATCATGTATTTATAATTATGAATGCCGTGCTTTATTTCATGTCAAATGATTGTGTTTTGTCTTTCAGTAATCATTTTCTGCCTCGTCGCTCTCTCACGGCCATCACTCAGACGCTTCTTGGTGAGTTAACGCGTGTTTAGATTTTTTTTTTCCTTACTGGCACTTACTAATAGAACCGTGTGCTTTATTTCATCAAAAGTTACATCGTCTTGTTTCTCTCTCTCTCTCTCTCTCTCTCTCTCTCTCTCTCTCTCTCTCTCTCTCTCTCTCTCTCTCTCTCTCTCTCTCTCTCCACCTCATATTTCATCATTATTCGTGTTTCCTTGTCACAAACTACCTTATTGTCATTTATCAATAAGAATGTCTCGCTTTATCTTACGTGAAGTAATTCCTATAATGCGTGCCTTATCTTGGTCACCCACTGAATATTTATAAAGTTTTCCTTACAATTTAGAAGACTGTCTCGCTTTACCTCATGCCAAGTAGTAATCTTCTTTCTGTAATACTTTCTTATCTTTTTTTTTCTTTCTCTCATCACTATTTCTATAAAACATGCCTGATTTTTATCACTCTTTGTGTGTTTACAAGACTCTCGCTTTATCTCATGTCAAGTCTAATAATCTTCTATATGTAATACTTTCCTATCTTGTTCTTTTTTTCTCATCACTATTCCAACAAAACGTGCCTGATTTTGGTCACTCATCGTGTATTGATAAAATTTTTTCCTAATTATCATTCACCAATAACAGTCTCGCTTTATTTCATGCCAAGAAGTAATCGTCTTTCTTTAAACATTTTCTCATCTTACTCTCTTCTCTCATCGCCATTCCCGTCACAGGAGCATTATCTTGGTCAGAATGCATTTATTTACACACCTTTTACATATTCAAATGTTGCTATGTATTTACGAATGGTAATTGTGCTTCGCCTTCCAGTAATTTCTTCGTGCCTTTATGTCTTCCCTCATTGGCACTTGTTGCACGTTTCTTGGTTGGCCAGACCGTGTCTAGAATTAATTTTCCTGTTCCATTTAGTCATCACAATGTCTTGCTTTTGCACTCTTACACTCCTACAATGTACTTCCACTGTATTCAAAAGCCTCTAGTTCATGTGACGTTAATTTTTAAGACTTTTTATGGTTCTAGTGACAGACTAACGAGGCATCTACCTTACCAACAGGAGAAACACTCTTGAGAACCGTGCTTATCATTTCTGTGACCTTTGAAAACTGTCGTGGTGAGAGTACAAAGAGATTCAGAATACAGACCTTTATGTCATGTCAAATAACTGTTTTTCCTCTTTCAGTAATACCTTCGTACCGTCGCCACACCCTCCTATCTTCCCTCATTGGCATTCCCCTCACGTTCTGGTTTCTTAGTCAGTCGGTGCGTGTGTGCAAAGCCATTCTCATTGTCATTAGTTCATCACTGCGTCTTTTTCCTTTGGTGTAAAGTAATCAGCGCTCCATCTCTCACTCATTTGTTTTAAGCCTCTTGTCTCTTTTGAGGTCAATGCATTTTCCTGTCATTTTTTGTCATTCCTGTCTTATCTGAGTCAGTCGATATATTTTCCTAGTCATTGACATTATTCTCGTTATAACACTTCTTGGTCACTCACTAGTCATGTACTGATAATCATAAGTTATTACCAAGTATTAGCCTTTCTTTATCTTCAACTAAATACGTCAAACTTTCTTCCCATCTCGTACTTTTTATTGACATTCTCCTCGTAATAACACTTCCTGGTCAGTCACTAGTCATCTATTAATCTATCAAGTGTACACTTCAGTTTTATCTTCAACTAAATACGTCAAACCTTCCTCTCATCTCGTACTTTTTATTGACATTCTCCTCGTAATAACACTTCTTGGTCAGTCACTAGCAATCTTATCAATAAACCTGTCTTATTATCAAGTATACACAACGGCTTTATCTTCAACTAAATACGTCAAATCTTCCTCTCATGTAGCTTCTCATTAACACACACTCCTCACCCAAGCAAGCAAGCGTCAGTCAGTCAGCCCCCAGCAGCAGCAGCGTGTATCCTCCAGAGCGCAGTTTACCTCTATTGCTCAATCCCGTGAACAGCGCTACATAAAACGCCTTGCCGGGAGACACCACCACCATGCACGCTAACACTGGTCATGTGATCCTGTGCCCTCCTCCTCCACCACATCGTTTACTTCCTTCCCAGCGCTCTCTCTCTCTCTCTCTCTCTCTCTCTCTCTCTCTCTCTCTCTCTCTCTCTCTCTCTCTCTCGTTGTAGTAGTAGTAGTAGTAGTAGTTGCAGTATTAGTAGTAGTTATGTAGTAGTTTATTTCCTTCTAGTCTTCTCTCTCTCTCTCTCTCTCTCTCTCTCTCTCTCTCTCTCTCTCTCTCTCTCTCTCTCTCTCTCTCTCTCTCTCTCTCTCTCTAGTAGTCTTGTAGTAGTAGTAGTAGTAGGTAGTAGTAGTAGTAGTAGTAGTAGTAGTAGTAGTAGTAGTAGTAGTAGTAGTAGTAGTAGTAGTAAAAGTAGTAGTAGTAGTGATAAAAGAAGAGAAGAAGAATCATTAGAAAAAAATATCAGAAAACTATCAAATGAATCTCTCTCTCTCTCTCTCTCTCTCTCTCTCTCTCTCTCTCTCTCTCTCTCTCTCTCTCTCTCTCTCTCTCTCTCTCTCTCACACACACACACACACACACACACACACATACAAACAAGTTATAGAAAACGGGTTGTCTCGCAGCCACAGCTCAAATAAGAAAGAAATCGTCCCTTTGAACACACACTGCCTCTTAAATTACTGGCATTCTGTGGGTTACTCTTAATACAAAGGTTTTCTTAGTCTCTCTATAACTTAATGTGGGTTATTGGTCACTCCCGGTTGGATGGGGTTTATTTTCAGCTCCAAATTTGGCTTTACTCTTGCGAAAAACTGAAAGTGACTGACGGATTGACAGATTAACACGCAGAGAGACAGACAGACAGACAGACCTCCTTATTGTTGATGTGTAGTAATTTCTTCATAATTTTCTCGTCTTTTATTTGCATTCTTCTCACATACAAGTTTTTTTCTTTTATCCAATTATTTACATTTATTTTTTTATTTGATTTTATTATTATTATTATTATTCTTAGTTACTTTTTTTTTCTTAGTACCATCTCGATAACTTCTTCCTTATTTCTATTTCATTTGTATTATCTTTTCAAAGACTGTTTACTTTCCCTATCGATTCAATTAATTTTGACCATTTTTTTTTCAATCATTCATTTGTATTTCCTTTCCTTTAATTTTATCTTCAATCTCTCTTGCTTTTTTCTCAGTAACACCTTCACAATTTCCTATTTTTTCACTCTCTTGTCTTTTTATTTCTATTCTTCTTGCATATTCGTTTCTTTCTTCATTGATTTATTTCTGGCCTTTTTACGTATCTATTTGTAAATATTTTCGTCTCACCTACATTAGCATTATCTATACATTTAGTAACACCTTTCTCACACAAAACTTTCTCTCTCCATTCATTTATCTACTATTTTTTTTCCGACGTTCATCCATTAATAAGTATTTTCTTCCCTCATATCTTCACTAAAATTACATCATTATTATTATTCATCTTTTCAGTAACATTTCCTTTCATTAATCTTCCCTCTTTTTTTCTTACATAGTCTCTTTTTTTTCATTTTCCTATCACTCTAACATTCATTCCTCCCATCAACAAGAGCATCAACACTTCATTTTCCTCCACAACCTTCCAGCACCCTTCTCTCATTAACATTCCCAGACACACACACACACACACACACACACACACACACACACACACACACACACTGACCCAAACCTTTCCCCAGTCAGTCAGTGCATGTATATGAGCAGTGTTACATTTCTATAACTATTGACTCCGTGTCTTCGTTTCATGCGGCTACAATTATTCGTGTCCCAGTGAATACCTTCCCTCAATATCTAGCCTTAACCTTCCCTCATTCACATTCCACTCACGTCAGCGTTTCCCGGTCAGTCAGTGCGTGTCTGCCTTGCCTCCTCCCTGTCTGCCTGACCACTTGCTTGCCTTTTACCGTAAAGCCTTTCATTCCTTTTCCAGTGCTCCACGCCTCTAAGAACACCTAAGAACTTACAACTACTCTTGCTCTCCCTCCCAGTCTCTTCTCCCCCCCCTCTCTCTCTCTCTCTCTCTCTCTCTCTCTCTCTCTCTCTCTCTCTCTCTCTCCAATCCGCCTTCTGTTTATGAGGTCATGGTTTTGTGAGTTGGGGGTACTGTAAGTGTGTGTGTGTGTGTGTGTGTGTGTGTGTGTGTGTGTGTGTGTGTGTGTGTGTGTGTGTGTGTGTGTGTGTGTGTGTGTGTGTGTGTGTGTGTTTACGTTGCATTCTTGTTGATTCTATATATGTCTGTCAAAGAGAGAGAGAGAGAGAGAGAGAGAGAGAGAGAGAGAGAGAGAGAGAGAGAGAGAGAGAGAGAGAGAAACACTAATCTATCACCAAGAAAGGTATCTATCAATCCATTCCCCATAACCACCAAAAACCACGTACAGAAAAGCAGGATAGAGGCGGAAAAAGACTTCCTCCCACCACTATTAACCAACACACAGAGACAGCCACAGACAATACAAAAAACGCGCAAATCGAATTCCAACACAAAGACAGGCACAGATAATACAAGAAAACGTGCAAATCAACGTTAATTGCACCTATTATTGGAAGATGGAAAGGACAAGCAGTTTTTTCTATATACAAGGCTTACCACGTGTAGTTCTGGTAGGTTCCTATAACTTCCTGTACGTTCTTATGTTTGTATCTATACAGTTATACACATTCTTGGATGATACAGTGAAATAAGTAACCAGTATTTAGGGATCGCCACGTGCATATCTAATGGCTCTGTTTTCTTCAGGCTTTTCTTATGATCCAATGTTAGAGTTTACACAGCTCTCACTCTCTGTCTATTCCCCTGTTCGTAATTTTTCTTATTCACACAGTCGCTTCTCTCTCTCTCTATCTTTTGTTTCCTATTTGCTCAACAATCCTTCTCTATCCCCTGTTTTTATTTTCTTTGTTTGCACAGTCGCCTCTCTTCATCTTAGTCCTATATTATTATTTACACAAGTCTTTCTCTATCCTCCTGCTTTTCTTTTTTCTTGTTTTCACAGTTGCTTACATCTATCATTCAGTTCCTATGTCATCTTTTCCACAACTGCCTTCTTTTATCATTCTGTTACTATTCATTTTTACACAGTTGTCTCTCTCTGACAAACAGGGAGGAGGCAGTTACACAGGTGGAGGTTGGAGGCCATTTAGGTAACAGCGATCACAAAGAAGTAAGGTATACATTGAAATGGCATGAAACTTTTAGAAAAAAAAAAAAGAGTACCTGACTTCAGAAAGGCTAATTTCGATGGATTAAGGGAGTATTTACAAATTACTTGGCAGGGCAAGGCAGAGACAGGTAGAAGGAAGGGAGGACCAGAGAAGGGGGGGAGGTGTGAAGTCGGGGTGGGGCGGAGAGAGAGTGAGGCGGAGGGGGAAGCTGGATTAGAACATGGGAGGAATCCCGGTCAGCTGAGGATTAGTGAGAGCTATACCGAGTTCCTACATAAAATACGTGACGGTCAGATAGCCAACATTCCATATAAAACAATAGAATCACGAAGCAACGATCCTAAGTGGATGACAGACAGATTAAAGCGATGCATAGGGCAATAGGAATATATATATATATATAAGAGGCTAAAGGCAGGAGATGAAGCTTTAAGGCCACTATACTATGAATTAGTAAGATCAGTTAAGAGGTTAACGAGGAAAGCTAAAAGTGAATATGAGTTGAGGGTAGCCAGCCAAGCAAAGACGGACCCTAAGGGATTTTTTCAATTATATAAGACGAAAAGCAGAGAAGAAATAGGTCCCGTAAGGACAACAAATGGTGAAATGGCTAGTTCTGCGGAAGAGATTAGTAGAATTATGAACGAGTATTTTTTAACTGTCTTCACCCAAGAGAACACACAGGAAATCCCAGATAGCGATGAGGTATTTAGGGCAGAGGATAGTGAAAAGTTGACAGATATCCTTATAACTAAGGCGATGGTAGAACAGGAGATAGATAAACTAAAGAAATTCAAGTCACCAGGACCTGATGAAGTATATCCAAGGGTTCTAAAGGAATGCAAGGACGTCGTAACACTGGAGTCAGGTGAGGTGAGGTACCGATAATGTGGAGAGAAGCTAATGTGGTTCCCATATTTAAGAAGGAGATAAAACCCTAACGTCTAATTACAGGCCTGTCCGCTTAACTTCAGTTGTGGGTAAACTAATGGAATCAATAATAGCGAAAAAGTTAGGGAACACTTAGACAAACACGGCTTGATAAATCACACACAACATGGATTTACGAAGGGGAAGTCGTGTCTTACCAACTTGTTGAGCTTTTATAGTAAGGTTTATGAGGCGGCAGATAAAGGTGATAGTTATGACATTCTATACTTAGATTTCAGTAAAGCATTTGACAAAGTACCTCACCAGAGGCTCTTAAAAAAGGTTAAAGCACACGGTATAGAGGGTAGAATATTAGGCTGGATTAAAGCGTGGTTAGACGACAGGCGACAAAGGGTAGTAATTAATGGTTCGAATTCCGAGTGGGGGAGAAGTTAGTGGGGTGCCACAGGGCTCAGTTTTAGGGCCATTATTATTTTTAATATATATCAACGACTTGAATAGTGGAATTAATAGTGATATCAGTAAATTTGCGGACGACACAAAGATAGGTAGATTAATTAGGTCCGTTTCGGATGGCAAAGCTTTGCAGGCTGACTTAGATAGGATGAAAGAATGGACAGATAGATGGCTAATGCAATTAAGTATTAACAAGTGCAGGGTCCTGAGCGTAGGTAGAGATAATCCAAACAATAGGCACACAATATATAACGTGGCACTAGGAAGTTCCAAGTATGAGAAAGATCTAGGAGTCATAGTTAGCTCTGATCTCGGTACAAGGAAGCAATGTATTGAGGCCAGAAATAAGGCGAATAGAGTATTAGGTTTCATTTTTAGAAGTGTTAAAAGCAGGAGTCCTGAAGTAATACTAAAATTATACTTGGCGCTGGTCAGGCCACATCTTGACTATGCGGTACAATTCTGGTCCCCACATTACAGGAAGGACATAGCTCTGTTGGAGTCAGTGCAAAGGAGGATGACTAAAAGATACAGGGAATGAGGATATTCCCTATGAAGAGAGACTGAAAAAACTTAATCTGCATTCCTTAGAGAGACGTAGGTTAAGAGGAGACCTGATAGAAGTATTTAAGTGGTATAAGGGTTTTAACAGAGGGACATGAATGTAGTTCTTAGGATCAGTAGCGGGACAGAACCAGAAATAATGGGTTTAAACTTGAAAAATTCAGGTTTAGGAAAGAAATGGGAAGAAACTGGTTTTCAAACAGAGTGGTTGATGAGTGGAACAGTCTCAGTGGGCATGTAGTCAGGGCTGAGTCAATAGGGAGCTTTAAAAGAAGGTTAGATAAGTTCATGGATGGGGAAGATAGATGGAATTAGGTAGATTAAGCACACTGGGACTGCCTCGTATAGAGCTGGCGGCCTCTTGCAGCTTCCCTCCTTTCTTATGTTCTTATGTTCTTATGTTCTTCTCTCTCTCTCTCTCTCTCTCTCTCTCTCTCTCTCTCTCTCTCTCTCTCTCTCTCTCTCTCTCTCAAATAGGTGTATCCAGGGCGCCAAGTAACCCAAGCCACTGTAATTACTGTACCAACATAATGGACAGGTTAAACGGATCACTAATAAGGTCAACCCATTTGTAGTGACCGCATGAGTGGCTTTAGTAATTGTGTAGGTAGGTGGGTGCCTCTCTCTCTCTCTCTCTCTCTCTCTCTCTCTCTCTCTCTCTCTCTCTCTCTCTCTCTCTCTCTCTCATCCACCACAAACCACCACAAACGTATTTTCATTTTACTATCATCACCAACTCTCTCTCTCTCTCTCTCTCTCTCTCTCTCTCTCTCTCTCTCTCTCTCTCTCTCTCTCTCTCTCTCTCTCGTCAGTAATAAATTATCAAGAAATGAGCAAGCACTGACCAGGAAAGCGGAGGAAATGAGAGTAAACAGTAAGGTGAAAGAGAGAGAGAGAGAGAGAGAGAGAGAGAGAGAGAGTGTGTGTGTGTGTGTGTGTGTGTGTGTGTGTGTGTGTGTGTGTGTGTGTGTGTGTGTGTGTGTGCGCCAGGTACAATATTTCCAACTTCACTCAAAAAATATTTCTAAGAACAATAACAAGACAAGAACAAAATCAAGAAGAACAAGAACAATAAGAAGAACAAAAAGAAGTAAATGAATAACTAAGTAGAGACATTCTTTCACTACTTAAAATACTACCATTATTGTCATCATTATTATTATTATTACTATTATTATTATTATTATTATTATTATTATTATTATCATTATCAATTATCAATCAATCATCACTCTTCCTGTCATTCTTCTTCCTTATCATCATCATTTCTTCTTCCAATCTTCTTTCTTCTGTTACTCGTTGACCTTCACCTCCTCCTCCTCTTCCTCCTCCTCCTACTCCTCCTCCTTCTCCTCCTCCTCCTCCTCCTCCTCCTCCTCCTCCTCCTACTCCTCCTCCTCCTCCTCCATTCTTCTTTCTGACAGATAGTTTCTCGAAAGCAATTTTATAATACACGCGTCACGATAAAAGGAGGAGGAGGAGGAGGAGGAGGAGGAGGAGGAGGAGAAGAGGAGGAGGAGGAGGAGGAAGAAGAAGAAAATAGAGCGACAATAACAATTTAATCAACAACAACAACAGCAACAACAAAAACAAGACTTACATACAAATTCGCTCTGTTGCAGCACACACACACACACACACACACACACACACACACACACACACACACACACGCACACTGACTCCCTTTCTTTTTCTATTGTGGAAAGGAATACACCCTAAACTCTCTCTCTCTCTCTCTCTCTCTCTCTCTCTCTCTCTCTCTCTCTCTCTCTCTCTCTCTCTCTCTCTGAATAGTTGAAATTTTGTAGTGTGTGTGTGTGTGTGTGTGTGTGTGTGTGTGTGTGTGTGTCGGTAATTAAGACACTCAGGCAGCTCGTAACAATAGTTAAGAGTAATTGTGATAAGCACCAATTAAAAGAAACCTGTTGTTTGTCTCTTTTTTTGCATCAGAGAGAGAGAGAGAGAGAGAGAGAGAGAGAGAGAGAGAGAGAGAGAGAGAGAGAGAAACGGGGGAGGACAGAAAGTGTAACGAGCGAACGTTCAAAATGCTTATTATACTAAACTATTTTCTCTCTACCAGCACTCTCTCTGAATAAGAGTGTGTGTGTGTGTGTGTGTGTGTGTGTGTGTGTGTGTGTGTAATTAAGACACTCAGGCAGTAACAATAGTTAAGAGTAATTGTGATAAGCACCAATTAAAAGAAACCTGTTGTTTGTCTCTTTTTGCAGAGAGAGAGAGAGAGAGAGAGAGAGAGAGAGAGAGAGAGAGAGAGAGAGAGAGAGAGAGAGAGAGAGAGACAGAAACGGGGGAGGAAAGAAAGTGTAACGAGCGAACGTTCAAAATGCTTATTATACGAAACTATTTTCTCTCTACCAGTCCATCTCTCTCTCTCTCTCTCTCTCTCTCTCTCTCTCTCTCTCTCTCTCTCTCTCTCTCTCTCTCTCTCTCTCTCTAAGTCAATTACCATCTTGAGAGAGAAAGAGAGTGAGAGAAAGAGAGTGAGAGAAAGAGACCACATCAAAACATGTCCCTCATTATCCTTCACCTTATTTCATCTCACTTTCCCTAATTAGCTTTTTATTTATCTACCACACTTTCACTTAAACTTTTAGTATAGTAATTAAATCTGAGGGTAGCTGTGTGTGTGTGTGTGTGTGTGTGTGTGTGTGTGTGTGTGTGTGTGTGTGTGTGTGTGTGTGTAGGAAGGAGAAGTGAGAGGATGGTAAGGAAAGACGGAGCAAAAGTAAGGACGGAAAAATGAAAAAAAAGGAAAGGAAAATTAAGGAAAAATAGCAAAAACAATAGAAAATAAGGATTAAGGACGATAAGAAGCATGAAGAAAGATAGCAATAATGAAGGTAATGAAAAGAAAAGAAGAAAACGAAAGGAAACGGAAATATAAAGGAAAAGACAAAGAAGGGAAAAAAAACATGAAGAGAGAGAGAGAGAGAGAGAGAGAGAGAGAGAGAGAGAGAGAGAGAGAGAGAGAGAGAATGATCAAGAAGAAAAGACAGACACACAGACGACCACCACACCTTCACCTCGCCGCTCATCAACACACGCCTACACAGCCCTCGTGCATTCCCTGGCTTTACCTCTCCTACACCTGCATGAGAGTGGTGGTGTTGACTCCAGCCCGCCTTCTCAAACCCTCCGTTCCCTCACTATTGTCTGTCTACTGTAAAGTGCCTCCCGGGTCTCAGTTTGAATGGTGTCCCGGGGAATGCGTGGTTGTCAGGTCTTGAGGAAAACCGTGAGCTATCCTTGTAATAAATGCGTTGATCAACAGAAAACAAACATTATTCACACCTAATCAGTTACGTTATCAATAACTATCATGTTTTAAATCCAGGAGCCATTTTAGAGTAGACAGAATATACCCCTAGTCTCAAACGCCACAAAAACAGTTTGCCTCTCATTCACGATGCATAATTTTTGTTACATTCGAGTAACGAGAAAGACGCTTAAAAAAATACCGTAATAGCTTGTTAAATGACCACTGGAGTAACTTATATACTTTAGAAAATAAAAACTTTCATTACAGCCTGTTTAGTCATCGCTGGAATCATGAAATAGTCTTAACCTCTCGAGTACCATGACGCGTTTCCATATTCATTCTGCTTACTATTTGGTGATTCTGTACAACTTCAAAAACTTATGTGAGGGATCAAAATAGTGAAGACTGTGGCCATTAATCTTCTGACCTCCACAGACCCTTTCTTATGTCAATAAAATGCGTTAATCGTACACAAATCTCGAGGTAAAAAATGCATCCTAATATTAAAGAGGCTAAAATCCCAGTAACTAACAGAAGAGCCTACCAAACCTAACTACAAAATCATAACATCCTCCTTTTAAAACACCTAATAACTTCCACCACAGTAACAGTTCTAGGTCACTAA
The DNA here is from genome assembly GCF_017591435.1 of Portunus trituberculatus. NCBI lineage: Eukaryota > Metazoa > Arthropoda > Malacostraca > Decapoda > Portunidae > Portunus > Portunus trituberculatus. Next base: position 11,757,533 of record NC_059264.1, read on the forward strand.
CCGCTCACAGCATTCCCTTTCATTTCATACACATGCGAAGAGATGTAAATATTTCACTTTCATACAAGTACACGAGCAGAATACTATCATGTTTTCACTTGCAGGTTACACGCCGCCACCTGCAAACTTGCGTGTCATCGGGCTGTGGCAAAGCGATGCTAGAATCATTAAGTGAGACGCGGGCATTTGGTATACGCAGGACCGCATTCTTTTTAAACGTTCCGGCGTCCTGCCACGAATAGCTTTAGCATTCTCTAGTCTGGAGGTTGTTTTATTATGGGGGGCTTTCAGGGCTGTTTCTGTGGTTGTGATGTAGTTTGGTAAGATGTACAGGGAGTTATTTTGGACCTTAAGGTATATTTTTTGTGAAATTATTATTTTAGTGATAGTTTGATAAGCTCTAAAAGTTACAAGTGTTTTCAAGTGCGTTTTCAATATAATTTGTAATGCAGTTTGTTAAATTGTAATGGCATTATTTGAAAGTGGGTTTTGTTGTTGTTATCATTATTTTAGTGACAGTTTGACAATCTCTAAATGTTAAATGTGTTTTCAAGTGCTTTTTCAAGATTGTAGTGAAACATTGGTAGTGATACATTGGCGGTAATATAGTTTGGTAAGTTGCGATGGGAGTTACTTGAGACATTGAGGCTGTCCTTTTCTTTTTTTCTTCTTCTTTTTGTCGTTATTATTTCAGTAATAGTTTAATAAGCTCAAGAAATCACATGTTTTCAAGTGTGTTTTCAAGTTGGTAGTCTCCAGACAAGTTAGAGATTTCAAGTACCTACTTTCGTCATCCTAGTGATAGATGAACAAAAGACTCTATATCACCTATGACAAGAATAGTAATAAAGACCAACGAAACATAACTGAATAACCTTTCCAAGTCATTTGATCTCATGATATTGTCATCTATGCAGACATCATTGCCTTCATGAATACACCACGCTGGCGTACTACAAAAAAATAAAGACAAGAAGAGGTAAAAATAAAGATACAACCTTCAACAAGTCAACAAACAACGAAACGAATAAATAGCTAAATAAGTTAAATAAATACATATATAAATAACAATAAATAAATATGAATAAATAACAATTTACGCATACAAAAAGACGAGTAATAGTATAAAGTAAAGTATATTCGTAAACAAACCAACAAAAAACAAATAAACGAATAAAGAATAGATAAATAGGTAAACAAATTACTTAAATAGATAAACACATGAAGAACTTGTTAGGATGCGCAGCGGGCCACCCTCATCACCCACCACCACCACCACCACCATCACCTATTTCCCTCCACACTTACACCCTCCACATGCCGTCCCGCAACACCCACACACCCACAACACCTTCATCACACCCTTACACAACAACAGCAACACTTACCCACGCCACAGCCCCGCAGAGGATACACACGCGGCACTGGTAACACGGAAACACACACGCACATACACATGTCACAACACTCCGCCGCCATGGTAGTCACTGGAGGGCTCAGGCTGTTGTAAAGGTGCGGATTTGTAATTATTTTTTCTCTATGTTTGTTGCATATTCGTAGTTATGTAGGTTTTATTCTTGATATTTTGTGGTGTGTTTGATCTCTTTTCTTGTGAGTGTGGTTGTGGTAAGGTTGGAAATGAAAGGTGTGGTGGTGATAAAGGTTTCCAAGTTTGTTAGGTAGACTGTTTGTATGTGATGATTTGTTCTATTTGGGGTGTTTGTATCGATTATTGTATTTTTTTGTGTTTGAAATGTGTGCTTTATTTTTGTAACAGCAAGGTTTGTTGATTGACTTGACTAGTGTTTTTTACTTAGTGTTTATAAAGACTGTGGTTAGTTACAATTTCTTTACGTTTGTTTGTCTGTTTTGCTTACTTGTTGGTTTTTATATCGTTTTATTATCTATATCGATTGTAAATTTATCAATACTCGAATCATGGAAGAGAAGACTGTTTGATAGTAGTAGTATTAGTAGTAGTTTATTGACCACAATTCTTAGGATACATTGCTTATAATGGGAAAAGGAACATACCTACATGACTTTTATATCTTTTTCATATGTCCAAATAATTTCATACAGGCTATTTTTTTCTCTTTGGACTAAATGCTAAAACAAGAGATAATCAATTGCCGCTTAAATAAACACACCGGCTATTGAAGACACTAAATCGATACATAGCCAACAAATGAAGTGACAAGGATCGTGAATATAAAGCACTTCCCAACGTGAGATAGTGAATAAAACGAAGATAATGATGATAATTAAAATTTATTTTCTCTTTAGTGTAGTTGGAATTAAACTGGCATATTAGAGCACTTGTGTGTGTGTGTGTGTGTGTGTGTGTGTGTGTGTGTGTGTGTGTGTGTGTGTGTTCGTTATCGTATCAATATCAAAATTATTAATATTCATAGTGCAGCTTGAACATTCAGTCTCTGTAGTATGATGTAGTAATTGCAGTCATTGGAGACAAATGAACGAAAGAGAGCATGAGAGTGGTGCATTACAGCTCCCATCAGCCTGGAGAGTCAAGCAAGGTCACCTCATTATGCTGGCAAGACTGAGAAAGTTGGGAACTGTGTCTTCACCTTTCCACAGTAATGAATGGCCTCCACACTGGGCAAACTAATCGTGCACTAGACCCTGCTCACAAACTGCGTCTTACCTCCACGGACACTTATAGAACACCTGATGTGGAAGTCCTCGTGATTTTCAAGTGTGTTTTCATGATTCTGGTAACATTTCAACGTTTTAGTTTTTATATGAGGGAAAAGCAGGCCAAGGGCAACATAGAATAAAAAAAAAAAGAAAACCTAGTTGCATGTCCCCAAGCAGGTCCGAGAGGTTAGACAAAAGAAAGGGATAAATATTTTGAAACCTCTCTCTTAAATTAAGTCAGATCATAGGAAGTTTGATTCTGGCATCTGCCTGAATGGGTGACTTAGCTTAACTACTTTTCAAAATACGTTTTTCTGAAACTTATGATGATTTTAAGGTTATTAAGTGTGTTTTCACAAACCAAGTGATAGTTTGATGAGGATTCTGCATAACCGACAGGAAAAAGAGCCTTTAAAATGGTCCTAATGGGAGTCTAGAGTGGTTTAGATGACACACATGAGAGCATGAATTATCATCTCTGTGGCCTTTACAATGGTGCTAATGGCAGTCTAAAGCAGTTCAGATGACTTTAGAGTTCCTAAGTATATGTTGTCATGAATCCAGCGACAGTTTAACAAGAATTTCACATAACCAATAAGAAAAACACCCATGAGAGCACGAATTATCATCTCTGTGGCCTTTACAATGGTGCTAATGTGAGTCTTGAGCACTTCAAAACACCGTACTTGCCTTCTGACCTCACCATAAGTAACGAATGACCTTCACGCTAAACAAACCAATCGTGCAGTGGACAGTATTGAGAAACATTTGCGTGTCTTATCTTAGTGACTTTCCAAAATGCCTATATAGGAAGTTATTCGGGTTTTAGATGTCTTCATGAATTTAGTGATAGTTAAGCAGGGATTCAGCATCAGTAGGTGGGAAAAAATAGCTTTGACAACACGGCTTATCATCGCTGTGTCTTTTGAAAAATAGTTTTGATGAAGCTAAGACGTTTCAAAGCACGGTTCTTGACTTTCTAACACTCCACAGTATTTTTTTTTTTTTTTTTGTAGTAACTTCCACTCCAAGCAAAGACAAATCAATCATGCACTGGACTATATATTTCTAAACATTTCTGGGCATTATCTCCGATGCTTTTTTCAATACCTGTTGTGGAAGTTTTTTGGGGGATTTCCATTATGTTGTCATGGTTCTACGTAGTGTCGTCTTAGTAAGGAATCTGTATCATCACTAGAGAAACACCAATGACAACAAGAATTGATATATCTCTGAATTTTAACGCTTTGACAGCTGTTTAGTACATGTATCCTTAGTCACCAATCACTCTGACACATTTTTACTTGTTCTACAACCACAAACTGGATAAGAATTGCAAACCCTATTCTTTCAATCACTTTTATTTCGTGTAGGTGCTTATATAGATTTCATGTAATCCTTCTGGTGATAGTCAGGGTTTCGTGTCGCAGCGAAAGAGCTGGAAATAGTCGTAATGGGAGCCTAAAGCATTTCAACATACGGTTCCTGGATCCTGACTCTTCACAAGCAATGACTGCCACACTCTCCGAGACGCTTCGGGCGAATCTTTCTGGGCGAAGTTTGGACGTCCCTCAAATAGACGCCGCCTCAAGAAAAGAAATTAACGTCTGTAATGGAAGATATTGGAGCTTTCAATTATATTTTCATATTTTCATAAGTTTAACGAGGGCTCCGGATCAAAAACAGAGGAAACATCCATGACAACCCAATTAATCATTTCTGTGGCCTCTGGAAACAGTCTCGGCGAGGGAACAAAGCGTTTCAAAACACAGGTCGCGGCCTCCACTGGTCTTCCACGGCACGAAGGAATGGATGAGGCCGAGGGCAGGACGGCAAGGCAAGGAGGCACACCCTCACACCCTCACAACCTGAGCGGGGCGAGCAGCGAGGCCAGGCCATCAGCTGCGGCTCCACCCATGCCAGGCGTCACCTTCAAGCAAGTCAGATTCAAGGGAATTGTAAAAGAGAAAGGAAAACAGGATGAATAGAAAAGATTAATTGTTGAAAGACTATTGTTGCTTCGTCTGCAAGGCAATGTTTCATTTGTTCTTCTTTTTCCTTTCTCCTTTTTTTTTTATATTATTTCTTTCTCCTTTTTCTTATTTTTATTCTTAGCCTTATTTTTTTTTTCTTGTAATTATCATTTTCTCTTTCTTACCAATGTTTTTTTCTAACTTCTTGCTCTCCTTCTTTTCCTCCTTCTCTTCCTCCTCCTCTTCCTCCTCTTCCCCCTCCTCTTCTTCCTCCTGCTCCTCCTCCTCCTCCTCCTCCTCCTCCTCCTCCTCCTCCTCCTCCTCCTTCTCCTTCTCCTCCTCCTCCTATTATATTATGTGAAGGCGACACAACTGGCAAAAGAAGATGGAGAATAAAACGAAACGGAAAGCATTGCCTAACGAACACCTATCGAAGGACAGCCACCATTTCATTAAAGAGACGATTTGTGCCTCCCTTTATGTACTCTGAATGTGTAAAGGAAAGCAGAAGACTGACTAATGCAGAAAGAAAAGAGAAGAAATGAGATCACTACTTGAAAGACCGCCATTATTGATTCTACAAACCATCACCTTCCCTTTCTTTATCTATTATGAACGTGTAAAAGAGATCAAGAGTAATTAATGGACATAGAGAGTTAAATCAAGAAAAGTTTACCGAAGATCACTGTTGAAAGAACGTTATTTTTGATTTTGCAAAACATCACATTCATTTTTTCTAATCTATTCTGAGAGTGTAAGGGAGAACAAGGCTACATATACCAAATGAAAATAGATAGAAATAGAAAAAAAGAATAATATTAATTGAAGATCACAACTCAATCGCTGATATCATACTCTACAAATTCATACACACCATACTAAATGGAAAGAAAAGGGAAAAAGACTACGTATAACAAATGAAGATAGAAAAAAAAATAGAGGAAAAATAAGATTAATTAAAGATCACAACTCAAACGCTGATATTATTAACCTTACAAATTCATACACACCACATATTGAAAGGAAAGAAAAGAGAGAACAAGACTGCGTATATAAATAAAGATAGAAAAAAGTACTAAAACAAAAAAAATAAGATTAATTGAAGATCACAACTCAAACGCTGATATCATTTACCTTCGAAATTCATACACACCACTTACTGAAATAAAAGAAAAGGGAAAAAAAGTAGAGCAGTTTTAAATGGCTGGTCAGAATTATGTGGAATGATAAGAAATTTCTCAGACTAATTAGAACGTTGCGATGAAAATTAATAGAGTTAACCCCTTAAGTACCATGACACGTTTCCATATTCATTCTGCTGACTATATGGTGATTTTATACAGCTTCAGAAACTTATGTGGGGCTTAAAATAGTGAAGATTGTGACCATTAATGTTCTGACCTCCATAGACCCTTCCTAATGTAAATAAGATCGTCAAATCATACCCAAAGCATAGGCAAAAAATGCATCCAAGTACTGAAGAGGTTAAAGAATCATAAAACAACGTACTGAAAGAAGGAAAAGAAGATAATTGGAAGAGCATTTTTAAAAGGCTAGTCAGTATCGTGTTTAGAGGCAGCTGCAGAATGATAAGAAATGGCTCAAACTGGTGTGATAAGAATTAGTAGAGTTAGAATGATAAAATAACATACTGAAAGAAGGAAAGAAAATAACTAAAGAGCAGTTTTAAATAGTAAGTCAGTATCGTGTTTAGAGGCAGCTGTAGAATGATACGAGATGACTCAGACTGGTGTGATAAGAATTAGAGTTAGAAATGATTAAATAACATACTGTAAGAAGGGAAAAAAAAGGGAATTAGAAGAAAAGTTTTAAATATCTAATCATTGTTTTATTTAGTGACGACTGTGGAATGGTAAGAGATGGCTCAAACTGGTCAGTGGTTAAGGAATGTTGCGATAGAAGTTAAAAGGACTGAAAAATGATAAAACAGCGTATTGAAAGAAGGAAAGAAATAAAATCAGAAGTGCAATTGTAACCCACTTTCAGTACAAAGCCGCTTTTCCGTTTCCATTCTGCTTATTAACTTCGTGATTTTATCCAGCTTCAAAAACATACGTGGGTGTTAGAATGGTAAAGACTCTGGCCATTAATCTTGTGACCTACATAAACTTTTCCTAATGTAAATAAAATCGTCTAATCACACCCCAAAAATAAGGTAAAAATGCATCTCAGTATTGAAAAGTCTAAATGGAGAGTAAGTATTATGTTTGGAGGTGGATGTGGAGTAATAGGAGATGGTTCAGACTGTCTGGTGAAGGAATATCATGACGAGGAACAGTGAAAGGAAATTATCAAACAACATAACAAAAATGGAAAGAAAAAAATGAAGGTTAAAGGAAGGGAAGGCAGCCAGTGAAGGACAGCGTTAGTAGACCATCACATCATCTTGTTATTATTGTTTCAAGGAGGTTCGAATAATAGTGAACAAGAAAATGACAAAATGAAGAGATCTATATATATACTGAAGGACAGCTAACGCACCTTCGGCATCACTCTACCTTGTTACTTTTTGTCTTATTTCCCGTTTCATTTTATTTGACATCTCTTCTTTTCTTTTCTTTTTCTATGTCACGGAGGCTGGCCAAGCAAAACAGACCGCTGCGATTCCTTTCTCTCCCTCTGTCTTTATCCATTGACATTCTATATTTCATTCTTGTGGCTCTCCTCCATCACTCCCTGATTCCCTATGTAAATTCCCGATTCCTTTTGTAACTTCCCGATTCCCTTTGTTACTTCCCGATCCCTTTTGTAACTTTCCGATCCCTTTTGTAACTTTCCGATCCCTTTTGTAATTTCCTAATTCCTTTTGTAAATTTCCAACTCCTTTTGTAACTTCCTGATTCCTTTTGTAACTTCCCGATCCCTTTGTAACTTCCTGCTTCCTTTTGTAACTTCCCGATCCCTTTTGTAACTTCCCAATTCCTTTTGTAACTTACTTCTGATTCCTTTTGTAACTTCTCAATTCCTTTTGTAACTTCCCGATTCCCTTTGTAACCTCCTAATTTCTTTTATAACTCCCCGATTCCTTTTGTAACTTCCTATACTTTGTCAATAATACGTAAAAGTTACCTTCTCAGCTTTACCCTTATTCATGGTTACCGTTTCTCCAGTGAGCCTTTTTTCAGACTCTTCTATATTGAGACATTACTTCATTTATTCCTCTGTTCAACGTGTTCTGATTGACAAAAAATAAAATAAATAAATAAATAGAAATAAAAAAGTCTACTTCTGATGGGTGTTTTATTCTCTCTTGTTGAATTACCTCTATTATATAAGGATCCATGAATACACCTTTGAAAAACCCAATATTTCACTATTATATTACCACTAGAATCATAAAAACACCCTTGAAAGTCACAGTAGTTTCCATTACACCTTGTTAGATTAGTAATGGAATAATTAGAATGGCCTAGAAATTCTAATAGCTTCCATTAGAGGTAATTAGACCTTGTTAGACTACCACTAGAATCATTGAAATTCTCTCTAACACCCATATGAGCTTACATTAGACACTGCTTCTTCTTTTTTTTTTATATACCACATGGCAAGGAAATTTATGGGCTAAAGGGAATATTTTTTGGGTACCTCCTATCTCAAAGCCCACCCGCTAGGAAACCATTGCCCCGAGTGAGGAAGCTCAACCTACGTACACTCGGACCGTGGACAGGATTCGAACCCGTGTGCTTGGAGACCCCTCGGACCCCAAAGTACGAATGGTTCCTCTGTACCACAAAGGCATTAACTGAGAAATATTGTTAAAATGTCTAATTTGAGTTTGTGTAGGACGCTTTATCCGCCGCTAGGAACCATGGAAACCTCAATAACTTCCACTACAACAAACCGAAAGTAACTGAGATTTATCCGAAACACTCCAGAAAACAACTCAAGACAATCATATCTTACTGCACTCTCTCTCTCTCTCTCTCTCTCTCTCTCTCTCTCTCTCTCTCTCTCTCTCTCTCTCTCTGGAAAGGTGGAAGGGAGGAAGGGAAGAAGGAAAGCGTCAAGTCATCAGGCGAGTCTTAGTTTAGATCCGCTTTGCTCTCTCACCACGACTATTTTCCAAGGCCACAGAGATAATTAGAGAGGTTTTCGAGTGTTTCTCCAGTTAATCACGTAGAAAGCTAGTCAATCTGCCTCTAGAACCGTAAAAACGACTTAAAAATAGTAGTGTAAACTTGAATAAAACCTTTTGAAATAGTGGAGGTAAAGCACAGAAATGTTTAAGAATACCGGCCTTATATCATTCTTTAGAAACACTTTACCTCGCTCTCTCACCACGACTACTTCCAAAAGCTAGAGAGATGAACAACCGTGTCCTCAAGAATGTTTAAACTGTTAATAATACAAAAATTTCGTTAATTTATCACTAGAATCTTAAATAACCCTTGTAACTTCATCCACTAGAGCCTCATGGATGTAGCCGAGGTGTGGCGCAGATGTGTTCCAAAATAAATGGTCCATATACTGAACGTGCGTAACTTGTGTGGCTCCCCTCTGGCCACCCTTGCCCCGTTCCCTCGCCCTGCCCTGACTGTTATACCGTGAATGGGTGGGTTCTCGAGGACGGTGAAAGTGTGTCTTCATGCACCCACATTCCTGTTTCATTTTGGAGCGCAGATGGACACACTCGCATGTCTTGTTGGAGAGAGAGAGAGAGAGAGAGAGAGAGAGAGAGAGAGAGAGAGAGAGAATTGCCATGTACAAGTGGTGTTATGCATGTTTAGTTCTTGTTTTCTTCCTATTTCTTCCTCCTCCTCCTCCTCCTCCTCCTCCTCCTCCTCCTCCTTCTCCTCCTCCTCCTCCTCTCCTACTCCCTCTTTCTGTTTCTTTGTTTCTGTATGTTGTTTTCTTTTCCTTGGTCTTCATTCTTTTTTCTCAAAGTTATTCTATTTCTTTTCATGTTAAGCATTGTTTTCCTTTCTCGTTTCCTTCCTTCTTTCTTTCTATTCTTTCTTTTTTTCTTGTATTTTGTTAAAGTATCAAGCAGTTGTGTCTTTCTTTGTCCCATTCTTCTTTTCCAAGTTCCTTTCTCTTGTGTTCTTTCTTTCTTCATTTCGTTTTTTATACATGTTATGTCTTATACATGTTATTTGTTATAATAAATCGTTCTTGTATTTCACCTAAGTATTTTTTTTCTATATTTTCTTCTTTCTCTATTTTACTGTTTTTTTTTCTTGTGCTTTCTCTTTTCTCTCTATTTTTTTTTATCTTCCTCAAAATTTTTCATCTTCCTCATAATTTTTTCATCTTCCTCGTAATTTTTACATCTTCTTCATAATTTTTCGTCTTCCTCATATTTTTCCATCTTCCTCGTAATTTTTCATCTTCCTCATATTTTTTCTTTCATTTTCCTTATATTTTTTCTTCATATTTTTTTTCATCTTCCTGTTTTTTTTTTTTTTGCTTTCTTTTTTCTCAAATTTTCTTCTAGTCGACTACATTTCCTTTTTTTTCTTTTTTCCCATTTCTTTTCTTCGTTAGCAATATTTTTTTTTTCTTCTTCTTGCTCGTATTTCTTCTTGTGTTTCTTTCGTCTCGCTTTGAAATTATATACACTGTCTCATATTTTGTTCTCTCTCCATACGCCGCTCTTGCAACATTTCACCTAATTAAGTCAGGAAACTTTCATTATTGTTAATCGAAAAGAATGTAGGATCACGTTTCGTGCACGCAATTATGAACAGACTGTGTGTGTGTGTGTGTGTGTGTGTGTGTGTGTGTGTGTGTGTGTGTGTGTGTGTGTGTGTGTGTGTGAGTGTGTGTGTGTTGATATTATCTAATCTCAACAATAAACAACAGAACAAATAGATACCAAGGACATCAAATAGTAGTTTTAGTAGTAGTAGTAGTAGTAGTAGTAGTAGTAGTAGTAGTAGTAGTAGTAGTAGTAGTAGTAGTAGTAGTAATGGTGGTAGTAGTAGGAGTAGTGGTAGTAATAGTAGTAGTAATAATAGTAGTAGTAGTAGTAGTAGTAGTAGTAGTAGTAGTAGTAGTAGTAGTAGTAGTAGTAGTAGTAGTAGTAGTAGTAGTAGTAGTAGAAGTAGTAGTAAAACAACAACAACAACAACATATACTACTACTACTACTGCTACTGCTACTACTACTACTACTACTACTACTACTACTACTAATAATAATAATAATAATAATAATAATAATAATAATAATAATAATAATAATAATAATAATAATAATAATAATAATAATAATAATAATAATAATAATAATAATAATAATAATAATAATAATACTACTACTACTACTTCCACAACAACAACAACAACTACTACTACTACTACTACAACTACTATTACTTCTACAAACCACAGCAAACAACCAACAAGGCAAGCACAACAACGAAATCCCCTATAGACAAGCTCAAAGACCATATGTGTGTGTGTGTGTGTGTGTGTGTGTGTGTGTGTGTGTGTGTGTGTGTGTGTGTGTGTGTGTGTGTGTGTGTGTGTACTGAAGCATGAAGGAAGAAGGGAAGCGAGGCAAGCACCACTGAAACGTGAAGGTAATGCAGACCAGCTGAGTCACTCCAGCACACAGACACTGACCCGCCCAAAGCATCTGTCCATTTCGATCTCCCCGCCCTACCAGCCCAGCCAGCCAGCCAGCCAGCCAGCCAGCCAGCTGGGTCAAAACTCAACGGGGGTACCTTTTTGTGCGCGGGAACAGACAGTTTGAGTGTCCAAACTGGGGATGGGATGGGAATTTGTAGTCTTATGCAATTAGCTCTCTTAACCTCTGTACTGGGACACATTTTATACCTTGAGATTTGTGTACGACTAGACCATTTTATTTACATTTGGAAGGGTCTATGAAGATCAGAAGATTAATGGCCACAGTCTTCACTATTTCAATCCCCTACATAAGTTTCTAAAGCTGTATAAAATCACCAATTAGTAAACAGAATGAATATGGAAACGTGTCATGTTACTGAAGGAGTCAACTGGATTGTTTTCAGAGGTTTTAAATATCATTAGTTGATCTTTCGTAAGCATTTTTTTCTTTTTTTATCTTTTACTAAGATGCGGAAATGTTTACCCATCACTAAATTTGCGAAAACTTTTAAAAATTCTATTACCTTCCATTAAAACCTATTAGATTATTAACACAAAAAGATCCTTGAAAATTTTTATAACTTATAGTAAAGTTTGTTAAACTCTTACTAGAATCATGACAACCCTTTTGAAAAACTAAAGGATTAAAAAAAAAAGAGAGAGAAGGAAAGAAAATGATATATCAAACTATCACTAAAATCATAAGAACACCTTTGAAAATCCAAATACTGTATGCTAGAGTCCATCACACTACCACTAACATGAAAAACACCCTTGAAAACCACAATATCTTCTACTAGACCCTGTTAACCTATCACTAGAAAATTAAAAATCCAATACATTTCATTAGAATCATGAAAGCACCCTTGAAAACTCCAGTAACTTCTCAATGATTTCTATTAGTCCCATTAATCCATCACCAGAGATTGAAAACCCGAATCACTTTCACTAAAATCACGGAAACACTCTTGAAAATACCCAATTCTTTTCACCAGAGTCCATCAAACTTAAAATATGAACACACACTTGAAATCCGGCAAAAAGCTGTTATAATATCACCAGCATCGTGAAAACCCTCTTGAAAATTGAGTCAAGATAGCGGCAAGATATTTCAGAACAGGGTCCCAGGCCAGGGTACCATCATTTTTCCGCATCTCCCCTTCACACACTCACACGCTTTACCCACTAGAGCGAGGCGGGCCAGTTTTTCCCGTATTCTTTGTTTTTGTGAGAGGAGATGCGGCGGATTCAGTTACCAAGGTTGGGGTGAAGACATCAATTGGGCTCCTCCTCACTTCTTCAATTATCATCACCTGTTCCAGCATCTTACCTCGACTAAGCGCATTTTTTTTTTTAACTGGCTGTAGTAAGAGTGATATGAGTTTTAATGAGGATTCAGTGAGGATTATATATTATAAACTTGACTATCTATCTGTGGCATATGAAAATAGCTTTAATGAGTCCAAAGCGTTTCAAAACCTTAAACCTTGACTCTTTTTATTTGCATCGACTCGTCTTCATTGATGATTAAATGAGATTCTGCATCACAAAAGGGAAAACGCCCTTGAGAATCTGACTTTTCATCTGCGTGGCCTTGGAAAATAGTTTACACGAGAGTCCAGAGCATTTCTAAACCTTGCCTCTCCTTATTTGCATCAACTTGTCTACAATGGGGATGAGTTTGAGATAAGTTAATTTAATCTTCTTTCGCCGCTTCCCTACAGTAAAGGATTGGTGCCATGTATGTACGTACAGGTCTCCTCCAATAGTTTTTGTCCCTCGCATGTTTCTCCGTGACTCCCATCCTTCGCAGGGAAAGATATAAGGGACAGAAACAGCAGGGGAGGTTGATTTAGTTCCTGATGTGTTACTTGGGATCAGATTGCTGGTGTATTGGGTAACATTGGGTGACTTGTAATACATTGTCTGATTTGATATTGTGACAAGCGTTTAGATAAGTTAGTACTCTGTGATTTCATGGTTTAAAGGATGTGCGTACTGTATGTAATGAGATATTCTTTATTATCTTTTTTTTATTACCATCACGTGACATAACGAACTGTATTCTTTAGTTTGAATCAATGAACGATGTCTTTAACTCCTTCAGTACCATGAAGCGTTTCCATATTCATTCTGGTTACTATTTGGTGATTTTATACAGCTTCAGAAACTCGTGTGTGGGATTAAAATAGTGAAGAGTGTGGCCATTAATCTTCTGACCTCCATAGATTCTTCCTAATGTTAATAAAATGGTCTAATCGTACACAAATCAAATGGCAAAAATGTGTCCCAGTACTGAAGGGGTTAATGTTGTTTTATTTTCAGTATTTTTCTATGTATTATTGAGGTATTATTGAGGTTAATGTGGAAAAGATAGATAAGAGAGATGAGTTTTCTCTTTAATTTGATCATATTTTATATTCTTTGCTTCAACACAATTAACGAGTAAAAAAAATTCCCCATTTCTTTATTAACTACATGTATATTAGCTACATTTAATTAGCACGACTTTAATCAAGTAATATATTAATTTCGACATAATGAAAGTTTGCAAAAATATATCTTCCTTGTGATATCGTCTTAATGAATCATATCGCAGGTAACGAGATCTTCAGTGAAAAGCCTTTATGGAAAACACTAAATTACTCCCCAGGCCTTAATTAAAACGTGATGCTCGTAATTAACGTCTCCCATTCTTTGCCATGATAATAATACACGTGCACCATCAGTAGTGGTGAGCGGAGGGCGACCTTGCTCCATTTGGCCCAGAAAAGACTGTGATGAAGCGACCTCACACACACACACACACACGCACGCACGCACACGTCGCCGCCATCTACCACTGACAATTGGCTCACCGCAAACTCAAGCCGACAGTCAGCCACTCTATTTGTTCTTTCAGTCATCGTTTTATTTCTCCTGTTTATTATTTTTCCCCATAAATCGTTCTTTTTATGCCCCTCGTAGATGCGGAGGAGAAAATTACAGCGACGGAAATGAAGGCGACACGGTGACCTGGCAGTGGCAGTGGAGGGGTACGCTTTACTTTCACCCTCTCAGTTTGCGAGGCAGCGTACGCTCTCATTTGTTTTGATACGCTCTGGAATAATAATAAAAGCAACCCCAGAAAACTCTACTGTAACTTCTGGAATCAGATGTCAAAGATATTTTTTCCCTTACTGACGCTAAACACTCATTGAGCTATCACTAGCATCATGAAAACACTCCTGAATAACTCATTAATCCCTTCAGTATTAGGACGCTTTTTCAGATTCATTCTGCTTACTATTTGGTGATTTTATACAGCTTTAGGAACTTATGTGGGAATGAAAATAGTGAAGATTGTAGCCATTAACCTTCTGACCTCTATGGACAGTTAATAATGTACATAAAATCGTCTAATCATACCCAAAACTCATGGTAAAAAATGTGTTCCAGTACTGAAGGAGTTAATCTTTACTTATGTGTCCACTGCGAGTAAGGTAAGGAAGGCATCGAAATGTTCTCCAATTTAGTCCCATGGCTCGCATAATGACGGGTCTCAAAGATCAGAAATAATTAATTGGGCTATCATGACTTTTTTTCAGATGATGATGCGGGATATTTGTGAATTATTACTGGTGTGGTGAAAACAACTGAAAAAAGATCTCTATTGATTTCACTTACGGAGTCTGTTTGAAATTGCGGAGAAAATATCTAAATGTTTGAGTGCCATACCTTGTGCTTATTATTATTATTATTGTTATTATTATTATTATTATTATTATTATTATTATTACTATTATCATTTTCCCCATCAGTTAGTCCAATGCCGTGGCGCACGATATGGCGCGTTATATGATCTCAAAGTTGTTTGTTTATTTTTTCCTTGTGTGAGAAAATGATCACAAGGGCAAAGAGAAAGCGTTCATTATTGTTATATATCAAGAGGATGCTCCTTTTTTCCGTGTCTTACTTTCATTTTCCTTGTGACCATTTTTTGTGAGGTCTATCTTTTAATGTATCTATTTTACTGTCCCCATTTTTTTTTTTTTCTTAATTCATAATTGCCTCTTGGAAAGTATGACTGCATCTTTTATTCTGTTTCTTTCTTCATCATTCATTCATTTACTTGTTTCCCTTCGCGTCCACCTGTTGAAAGTCAGAACTGTATTTATAACTTTTATTTCTCATCATTAATTGATAACTTGAATGTTCTTTCTTTCTTTCCCCGTAGACTATTGCCTCTCAGGAATCACAAGACGAGGCGCTACACTGAGAAATGTAAATTGTGAAGCTGGCCGAGTTGTGGCTCCTTAACTACTTCAGTACTGGGACGCATTTCTACCTTGAGACTTGTATACGATTAGACATTTTATTGACGTTTGGAAGGGTATATGGAGGTCAGAAGATTAATGACCACAGTCTTCACTATTTTAATCTCGACATAAATTTCTGAAGCTGTATCAAATCAAATCTTCACAATTGTCTTTCAGCTATTTCAAGGACAAAACGAGACGCCATACTCATAAATACAAAAAAGTTAACTTGATCACGGCAGTGCATTAAGAACTTTACTATGACCATAGTGCGTGTGACTTAACCTTACCACAGTGAACCTGCAGTGAGGATCAAACACTTTTATATAGAAAAAGCATTGACCACCCACCACAGTCACTCAACCCAGCCGAAAACAAGAGTATTCCGCCGTGATACAGTGGAACCATGCGCGCTTTTGGGGTCCGAGGGGTCTCCAAACGCACGGGTTCGAATCCTGTCCACGGCCCGAGTGTAGGTTGGGCTTCCTTACTCGGGGCAACGGTATCCTTGCGGGTGGGCTTTGAGATAGGAGGTACCCCAAAAAGTATCCCCTTTAGCCCATAAATTCCCGTGAAAAGCCCACATGGTATAAATAAAAAAAAATAAATAAATAAAATAAAAAAGTGAAGTTCCCAATGAGCAGAGCACAAAATACCACATTCTGAAACAGGTCTGTACTCCACCCAGACTACTTTCAAGAGGCTCTAGTCTACGTAGTTGATTATACAACATTTTTAAACACCTTCTTTACGGATGCAGTGACAAATTAACACATTTCTGCATTACTGATAATGGAGAAACGCTCTTGAGAACCTAACAAATAATTTCTATGGCCCTCGAAAGTAGCCACGTTGAGCGAGCAAAGCGTTCCAATACGGGGCGAGGAAAGGAGCCACTCTGGTGACAATCTGAGAAATAACGTGGGATTCCATACAGGCTCAAGCGTGTCCCATTATTCCATCACTTGGTTTTATTTGTCATTTTAAGGCTATTTGCATTCCTTGATGTGGAAGTGTGTGGTCAGCTGCGTTATGCCCAAGCTCATAGTAAGATGATCCACGAAACAATCCTAGAGTGTGAATAACTGTGCGCTGTATGAGCCGCTTATTCTGTGTAGGATTGCCGGCCTGGTATATACGTAATTGATAATTTAACAAGAGTTTTGCCTCACTAGTAAGATAAATAATGAAAACCTGACTCTGCTGTGGCTTTTTTTTTTTTTTTTTTCTGTATGACTTGCACCTGCTAGTCAAAACCAATACTCCAGTACGCCACATTCCAGCCGTTATGAAAGTGAAACTCGAGGAGTGACAGTTGCATCACTTTTACTGTTCACACCAGAGCTTTAGATTGCCGGTAGACACTAATCATAGAGGTGAGTGCCGCAGATTAATGGACTACTGACCGTGACTCTAGCTTTGCGTAACTCCACATTCACCCTACCAGTAAGATGTCAGTGGAAGTTCAAACGTCTGACCTTCACGCAAGTCAATGGCCGTCTTATTCCGTTACCTAACCGTGTCTTCACTCTCGCATGCCTCATCGCTTTTTCCCATTAACTTTAAGCATTTTCATCACTATTACTCAACTTTTATATACGAGTGAGGATGATGTTGCTCTTCTTAATCTTGTTACTACACTCGTAAGAATAAGAGATGCAAAATTTCACTTCCTGAAAGTTTGCTCAGTGTAGATGTTTGCCACTTTATGGAGTAGTCTTGATGCTCCTTTCTGTAGTGTTCAGTTATAGAAAGGTGGAATGGCAGTTCTAAAGTATACCAGAGACTTCATGACACTGAGAATACTGTTGCTCTCTTGCATCAGTAAGCTAGACAATTATACCAACGAGAACACTGGCCAATTCCTGGATTAGTGAGATGAACCATACCAGAATCAGAGTAAATAGTAAGTCTTGTGCTAGTTTGACCAGTGAAAGTTTAGATCTAGAAGTCTCATGCAGACGTAGAAGACTGAGAAGCTACTTTATCATTGGTTTAGGAAGATATTGTCTTGCAACTCTTCATCTCAAGAAGTGAATAACAGGCCAAACACACTCACCCATCAACCTCTTAGTTTTCTTTTAGTCCTAACTTACTGAGGCCAGAATTCAATAATTATCCTGCTCTAAAGATACTCTGAAAACTTAACACCTCTGTGAGCAATGCAAAGTTATCTTGAGGATTACAATAATTTTTTTTTTATTTTATTTAGCTATACATTGAATAATGATACATCACTGACAGTTCTGGAGGCATGCAATACTGACCTTACACACACACACACACACACACACACACACACTGTAAATATGCACTCCCCACTCCCTTCAATCCTCACTTTGTCGTAAACCTTCAGTTGGCAAGGGACAACACATTTTGTACATCTATCTTAATTTACTCATATATTCATTCATCAAGCACATGACTCATTACCTTACATGAATAACATATGAAAAATTATCTTGCCACAATACAGACAAGTATCCTGACTTGCCCTGCACTGCCACCACATAAACAATGAAGCAAAAAAGTAATCCACAGCAGTGACTCTCCTTAGGAACTAGTAGTGCATAATAAGACCGATAAAAGAACTAAAAACTAATTGATACTGAAGCAGTAATATCTTATCAGTGCACCTCTGAAGTGATGAACTCGGCCAGACTTTCCATCATAATCACTAGTATATCTATGGCAGATTCTGAAGATAGTCACAGATCAGAGGTAATGCCAAGCAGTACCTTTCCTAATGTAAAACCCCAGGAGCCACATCTTAAGCCCCAGTGCTGCCCATGTCCACCAGGCAGCTCATAGAGTGACTCCAGTACATACATATAGACTAAAATACAAAGGTCTATCTATACATTAGTTTGATCCCCAGCCACTCTGCTCTGTGGCTGCCATGCTTCCCTCCCACCCAAGCTTTTATCACAAGCTCTCATACCCATAAAACTAAAACTACTGTACTGTATATACTGTACATCTCTAATTCATAAAAAGTCAAAAACTAAAATAACAAGGAAGTGCAATGGTATTAGCATGCCATCTTAAAGCTCACTCCTACCAGTAATTCCCTGCCACAGCTTCAAAAAACTGATGTGACTAAAAAGCCAGATATCTATAAAAATACTTGCTTGCATCCATGGAATAACAAATAGTTTATCACTTACATATCATATATGGCATAAAGCATTTTCTTACACCAAAGATCACACAATAAAAAGACTTAGGTAATCTTACAAACTAGTATGTACATGGTAGACTGTCCAAGGCAGTGTGAAGGTACTTAAGTCAGAGCACTTCTCTCTGCCAACCTGGTTATCATGTCAGACTTGAGTTCAGGCAGCTTGCTGATCTTCATGAATTTGATTGCCTCATACTTCTCCCTGACAGCCTGCAACACACACACACACATCTCATTACTAACACAGAAATAATGAAGATTTCATCAGTAACTTAAAAAAAAAAAAAAATAAATAAATAAATAAATAAAAAAAAAAAATATATATATATATATATATATATATATATATATATATATATATATATATATATATATATATATATATATATATATATATATATATATATACACACACACACACTGTTAGCTCCATCAGTCCCTAGTAAAAAGTTTGATGCTAAGTAATGAAAGGGCATCCCAGTGGCCTCCTGCTGGGCAAGAGTCCTTTCAGGTGATAGACTAAATGTTCACCTCAGACCAGCAAACACTTTCCCTCTGCTGCTACAACATCTGCAGAGTCCACTGCTACTCTGCATACTTTACTTTAATGTTGATTGTGGTGACGTAGTGGATAAGGCTATGATCATGGGATCGGACAGATGTCCATGCATAGGTTCGAATTTCACAACGTGCCGCCTTGAAACTATGTCATTTGCCCAGTGGTTTAAAGTTATCTACATGTCACCATGATACCCAGGTTCTAGGTGAAGGTGTAATTGCCTTACACAAAAGATGCACTTGGGTAGGTGATATGGATCCTAATATGGATACCACTGTAAGTAAAATTGCATGCGCCACAAATGGGTGGAAGCTGGACAGTGCTTCCCATACTCTTGACGTAAAACATACAGGCACTATAGGCCATAGCATTAAAAAACAAAGCAGTGTTAGATGCAGGTAACCAAAGTCCAATTTTTTTCCTCCATTTTCCTTAAGGGCTACAAAGATCTTGCAATTCTCATGAGCCTTGGAGCAGTCCTGTGCTAGTGCACCTTCATTACATATTGCTAATTGGTGCATTCATGAGTAGCCACAGCACCCTAGTGTTCCACAAAGAGGAGGGCGAGGATCACAGTGCTGGGAGCCTGAGGTGATGCTGCACCCTGAGGAGGTGGCCATGATGGCCAGCTTTGAGGCACAGCATCCAATAGCAAAGAACATCAATCAAAGGATAAGGGACAAAGCGCTCCTGCATCAGTCGCCTGAGGTCATAGAGCACACACACTGGATGGGTTCTTATAAAACCCAAGTTAGCTCCTGCATCAGTCGCCTGAGGTCATAGAGCAAACACACTGGATGGGGTCTTATAAAACCCAAGTTAGCCAGTCCCTGGGCTCTCAAGGCATTGAATACACTGTATGCTGGCTTACCTGAATCCCACCACCCAAGATAACATCTGCTAGTACAGTACTTTGCCTGCCATTAGTGGCTTAGCATGAGCCGAGAAGTCCTAGGATTGAATATAAGACCTTACAGATGCACTGTGCTTGTCCATTCATCTCAAAAGTAAATGACAAGCTGAGAACATAAGTGCAGACATTGTACACTTCAATATGAAGTTGGATGAAAATAAACAGTGATAGCAGTGTTCTAAAATACAGTTTTGTTTTATAAGGAACTGTTGGCAAAAACAAAAATAGTAGGAGGATATCAATGCTGCTCTTTTGTATAGGTGACAATGCTTACAACAGGAAACCAGAAATGGTCTAAAACATGCCAGTGAGGTAGAACAAGGCAAGATAAATCTCCGTCATTATTCATGCATGGTTAGGCTCTTAAACAGGCACACACTGACCTATTCACTGCTGTGGTTATTTCATTAACATTCGAAATACCATAAAACCAAATTTTGCATGAACATTGAGCACAGAATTTTAACTCTGCCCTTCTTGGCTACAGAACCATTTAAGAGCTTCACACAGAAGATTGACATCTAAAACTTCTAAAAAAACTTCAGGAAGTAAACAGATCATGCAAGGTAAATGAATTGCATGTAATTCATAGTATTTTCACTTATGCATTCCCTCCTGATGAAATAAAGAAGCATGACACACCCATCCTGCTCTATGGGCAAGGACTGCCTGGCCAACAGGAGGTTAAGCTGCTAGCATTTGTCTCAAGAGAAGCTACAGCCTCGGTACATGACCCACGTGTCCAATGGGATTTTTATGAACACTACACATTTACTTCACACTAGCACACATCTAGAAAAATTCTTACAGGTTGACTCTTCACATGCAAGTCTCTATGAGTTACCCTGAACTATCAATTATTGAAGCACAAGTTAATGAAATTTTCCTGCACAATTAATTCATTTGTACAATGTAGTTTTTTCATCTTTATGGAAACTTGCACATTATTCTCAGTCACATACTTACAAATTGAGAAGAGTAAATATTTAAAAAATCTATCTATACGTATACACGCTGAGCAATCCCACGTGGGTTTGCCATCAATAATTAGCACATTCTCACTAATTTCCCAAGTCTAGTGTAATGTCCCCCCACAATCAATGTAGGTATATTTTCATTCTATACTGCAACATAAACCATTCCTCATCATTATTAACTATTACAAAAATTAAACTTGGCATCATAAAAAGAAGTTTAAATGAATACAAAATAGTGACCCACAACATACCTGATGTTTAGAATTGTGGCGACTTTTGACCACCACCGCTGCCATCTTGCACATGACAGGCATCAGCTGCTCCTCTGTGTAGGTGGAGTGGTAGATCAGCGTGTCATTCCAATCCCCACCATCCAGCAGCCTGCAACACCCAACACATCACATGTCACACATCACCCACACAACATCCCCACATCAGTAATCAGGACCTGAGTATCTATATCAGGGCTGTGGAGTCAAGAGTTGGAAGGAATTCTGCAGTCAGTAAAAATGTCTCAACCCTCCCGACTCCAATCTCAACATAAATTTCAGACTACATGAATCCCAATCACTTTAGAACATACCTCACACCCAAAAGGATGAGAAATCAAATCTGTGCTGCTGTCGGTAGAATGATGCAAAATAAAACAAACAAAAACCACCACCAGCTGATTTCCACCACATGCTCCTGAATGGACATGTCGGGATAATTACTCAATTCACACAAATTTGGGATTCATTCAGGGGGAAATATACTTAAATGAATACAGATTATCAATGTTCATGATGTACTACAAAGGACTTTATCAGTGATCAATCCCTCCTCAATGAACAACAGTAAACAGTAGTCTTGGCAAAGGTCACAGAATTTAGTCATTTCTTGTCAGTACAAATTGTAATTTCTGCTTCTAATAAGCGTATATCAAAAACTCAAACTTTCTTCTACAAACTGTAAATGAGGGATTTGCTGCCAGCCTACCACTACCTCAGTCTCAATAGTGCTACTCAGAAGAAAATAATGTGTGTTGAGCAGTTCTACAAAATTAAATAAAAATATGTTATGATATATTGTATAAAGTTTAATAATTAACAGTAAAGCTCCAGTCAACTCATGCTACATGCTACATCTATTCTTATAGATATTTTAAATTCCCAATATCAATATCTAATTGATGTAAGTAAAAGCAATAAACTGGAGTAATTTCCCTATCCATTTGAATTTCCAAGTTATATGAAAAAAATATGTATTTAGTTATCCTTGTCAATTAAAAATATTTATCTCTATGACATCAAGTATGTACAGCTATGCCCTTAGGACCTGTGACCTTGAGTTACTAATACATTTATGAAATCAATATACAGAGGCATTAGGAGTCAAAGTCAGATAAATAAGAAATCAAGTAGTTGAGTGTTTTGATAAATGAATCCACTGCCCTGATCTAAACATATATACATTCCTCACATAGTAATCAGGAATGATCTATGTACCAGCCCAACACTCACAGAGTGGCCCAGACAATGTACCATACAGTCACACTCTCAGTTATCTCCCAGTGGAAGAGAATAGTCTTGTGGCCCACCATATGACACACCATGAATCCAGCCACTGCAAAGTTCCAGGGTGTAGTACAGAGGCCCACCAAACCATCCCTTTCCACCAGAAGACAAAAATTGGGATAGGCCAAGAAATACTGGGATCAAGCTTCACAAAATTTAGATTTCAAAAGACAAAGGAATTGTTTATCAAATACAAAGGGAGATGAATGAAATACTCAATAATCCCATTTTAAGAGTTGCATCATTAGAGTGCCTTAAAAGATTATATAATTTCATTGATAAACTTCTGAATGCTTGGTACAAATAGGTAGTTATGTTTCATGTGTAAGTTTGACAGACTTTTGCATCTTCCATTATTTTCTTAAGTCTTAACAGACAGAGGTGGATGAAAAACTGACTTGCTGATATAGTGGGCATAAGAGCACAAGAAAATAAGGGAAGCTGCAAAATTCCATCAGGCCCACATGTACTAGTCCCTGCACAACACTCAACATCACATCACATCACACTCAGGAAGGCATGAAAACACTTCCAGCTGTTGTATAGACACTATTTCCTCTCATCAAGTCCCTCTAGCAAACATTAAATAAAAGAACTCCCTTTGATAAAAACAGAACACATGGTCTGAAGCAAAACAGTTCTGAGCCAAGGAATTCTTAAGTGCAGGTTATCAGGACAAGATTCGATTATCAAGGTTCAATTTAGGAGTCTTCAATAATTGACCGTGACTGTCTCTACAACACTAGTCCTACACTGCAGATTCCTTAGACATCTTACTTGAGAGTGAGGCAGAGAGCAGCAGCAGCAATGACAGACGCCTTGTAGTGGCACATGGTGTATTCCGGCAGACACAGCTCCATCAGGTACTTGGCGAGGGTGTGGTGCTTCGAGTCAACCTGAAAACATAATCATGTATACTTGTATACATTACCAGGCCAGCAATCACACAAAGGGTGACCCACACAAGGCACAAAACACACACACACACACATATAGTAGCCAGTAAATGCCACCAGCTAGTGGCATCCCTTCTCATGCTTGTCAGGAAGAGGAGACACTCAAAAGAGAAAATGTATAAATTACATGGATCACTAAGGTGGAAAAAATATATGGTTGTACACACACTCAACTGCATTACTTCCTAGCTTTAGTAATTCAGGCCAAACTAAATATCTTAAGGCCAATTGCTCAAAAACAAGTCAAAACAGGTTTCTGGCCTAAATGAGCCCACTCTAGCAATCCTCTAATCCTCAAAATCTGGCTGAACACTTAAAGGCAATGGCTTATGGACAGCAGTGTTGTCACTCAGTGGGTCTGCAGGAAAGCTCCCACTCAAAAGCATCCCCAGCAGTGAGTGACAGTGACAGCCAGCATCAGACACATGTTGCAAGAGTACGCCACTGGCTCTGACGGTGGTGCGCTTTGGCCAACCAAAGTGGGATCACATGAAAGGCTCCTATGAAAACTATGGGAGGTAATCATGGCCAACACCAGTGTCAATGTCATGGGGCCCTGGACAAAGGACTGCTTGCCACTTATTTCCACAGCAAGAAAAAAATTGGATACACAAAAAAATCTGAGCAAATTTAAATTCAAGAAAAGAGATCAAGGTGAAGAGCTCACTCACCATGCCTGCCTTGCTGTTCCTTCTGAGGAAGTGGAGTGGCAGAGGAATGGAAATGTTGAACTCCAGCTTCTTGAGAATGTCTATTTCCATCCTGAGAATCTCCCTCTTGGTGTAAGCCTTATCGGTGATGTATGAGAAGTCCCCCACGTCCGGACAAACCATCTCCTCAAACTTGCTGGCTATGAACATTGCCGTCACACCCACCAGCTGGATCTTGTTGCGGGGAACATTCCTCTCTTTCTGTAACACAAGGACACTGCTTCATGTATCCTTATTGACACATATCTCGGACTAAACTGTGTCATCCATCTACATAAATGGGACAGCCTCAAAACATTCCAGCTTCTTATCTTGACTATTTTAACATTTAATAAGTTGTTTGGAATTTTAATGGTCACTTCATTCGAGGGTCAAGGGTGTCATATACATCTCTTTGAACTACAAGGGACACACATACTGTCTCTTTGAAGGTCAAGGCAATCATCTGTCTCTCTGATGGTCCAGGGAGTCCCATACAGTTTCATTTAAAGATCAAGAGGCACATTTTTTGGCTAATTTTGGCTGACGTCTTACCACTTTTTCGAGAGCCAGCACTCAAGTGGGCCTTTTTTTTTAATGTTTTCTTTTTGCCCTTGGCTGGCTCTCTCCCCTACATAAAAAAAAAAAAAATAAATAAATAAATAAATGAATAAAAAATAAAAAAACCTGCATGGACTCAGTAATCAGGCTGTTAGTTTTAAATCAATAGGAAGCTTTATTTAAAAGAATAGACAAATACATGTCGACAGGGATAATAGGTGGAAAAGTAAGTAGGCATGTTCATACAGGGACTGCCATGTGTAGGCCTAATGGGCTCTTGTAGCTTCCTTCGTTTTCTTATAATTTTGTGTTTTATTAATTCTAGTGATGACAAGAATTCTGCTGTCAATGGGAGAAACACCTACTACTTGACACAACCCAGTTTCACTCCTCTCCTCTCCATCTCCCTCATCCAACACACACTAAACAAGAAAATGATGAAGAAAAGTACCAGATTCACGCAACACGCTGGTCATGAGAAAGTAGCAAGAAGTCACCAGGCCTAGTCGTGGCAGTCTCTGTATGAAACACCACCAATCCTCCCCTTCCATAAATGTCTAATAAATCTTTAAAGCTTTCTAATGACCCAGCATTAACAGCCTGATTCCTAAGTCTGTTATACTTTCTATCATTATTTGAAAACCAATTCTTTCCTATTATTTTAAAATCTAATTTCTTTGAGTTTCAACACATTATTTCTTGTTCTATCCAGAGAAGTGGTCCTGTTATTTATGCTTCCATCCTCTTACATTACAAAAAAACAACTTATACTAGAAAAAAAAAATTGACTCCACTTTCTTTTGACTTCGAAAAATTCACAATACCTAACATGCCCAAATGTCCCTCCTTTAATCTCCATGTCAACTGATGCTGAGAATTATGCTTCCATCCCCTTGTCATATCTCCTACACTACAAAAATACAACCTACACTATATAAAAGAAATTGACTAAACTTTCTTTGGCCTTTGAAAACTCACATTACCAAACACATGCCCAGTCTCTCCCCTTTATTCTCCGTCTCTAAGCGCACAATGTCAGAGCAAAGAGCAGCAAACCCTGACAAGGCCCACCACCCACCTGGAGGTATCTGTCCAGGATGCCAACAGTGAGGAAGAGTGTCTCCTGAGTGAGTGTGAAGCGGTGATGAACCTGCACCAGCCAGTCCACTAGGATGAGTCGCATCTTGTGGGTGACGGTCTGCCCCTCCAGGTAGCGGTACTGCACTGGAGATTTGTTCTGCAACACAACGCAACATTTTATGCAAGAAAGTTAAGTGTGTGTGTGTGTGTGTGTGTGTGTGTGTGTGTGTTTCACTGTTTGATCTGCTGCAGTCTCTGACGAGACAGCCAGACGTTACCCTACGGAACGAGCTCAGAGCTCATTATTTCCGATCTTCGGATAGGCCTGAGACCAGGCACACACCATACACCGGGACAACAAGGTCACAACTCCTCGATTTACATCCTGTAGCTACTCATTGCTAGGTGAACAGGGGCTACACGTGAAAGGAGACACACCCAAATATCTCCATCCGGCCGGGGAATCGAACCCCAGTCCTCTGGCTTGTGAAGCCAGCGCTCTAACCACTGAGCTACCGGGTATGTGTGTGTGTGTGTGTGTGTGTGTGTGTGTGTGTGTGTGTGTGTGTGTGTGTGTGTGTGTGTGTGTGTGTGAGATTGCTGGCCTGGTATACAGAGGCAAGGGAACAAAAACACTAGTGAGAGGAGACAAACTAAAGGCAGTGAAGACAGATCCAAAACTACCTGAAAAAGTGAAAGTAATGAGAGAAGCAATGGTTTTCTTGGTTTTATTTACTCATTTTACTTAATCTTATAAATATCTTCAGGTTTCGTGTGTGTGTGTGTGTGTGTGTGTGTGTGTGTGTGTGTGTGTGTGTGTGTGTGTGTGTGTGTGTGTGTGTGTGTGTGTGTGTGTGTGTGTGTGTGTGTGTGTGTGTGTGCGTGCTCACCTCCAGACTCCTGAGGTAGTTGTAGATGTCACACACATACTCGGACACCAGCTGGGGGTTGCTGGCGTCCTGAGCGTCGATGTCCTCCACATTGAGGCGCTGGCTGGAGAATGCCACCACCAGCTCATCCACCTCCATCTTGCTGCTGTTCACCACATCCTCCACTGGCTCCTTTGGCACCTCCTTCTTCACCTTCTCCACCACCACACTGGACTGCACATTCTCCTTCCCACTGTACCTGAGGAACACACAAACATGAAGGACTTGTCTAAAGTTTTTGGAGTCTAAAAAGGTTAAAAGGAAAAATAAACCTACCAAATGCCACACCACACGTTCTAAAAGTCAAAATAGAAATGGCTTATTTATTTATAATTCTTAAGAGTGGCACTGTTCGGAGCAACAAACTGATGAAGAGGCCTGTTGTTTAAAAGCCAGTCCCTAAAGGAAAGTCAAAGAATCATCCATAATAAGAGGCTAAGTCTTAAATCAATTCTTAAAATAGTTCAAGACATGAGAAGGAGCAAATATAGAAGCATGGTGGGAGTTCCAGAATTTTTATAGTAGTATGTATTGTTAACATAACATAAATAATAGGATAACAAAGGGCCACCAGGGCCCATCTAGGTTATCCTGTTTCAATCGCACAGCGACCTCGTCATCAGTACTTAAAGATACACTTACAAGTACACAATACATTATATACTAATTCTAAATATTTGGCCCATTAACAGGGCTAAGTCCTGCAGCAAAATCCTCTACAATCTGTGATCCCCATACATGGGGATCATGTCTTGTTTAACTATAGTAAATTTCTTATAAAAACTATCATGCAGCGCTATACATAATTATAAATCTAATAAATTTAAGTGCTTATCTAATCTGTTTTTAAACATTGTCAAACTAGTGCTATTTACAACCCTCTCTGGCAATGCATTCCAGAAGTCTACCACCCTATGACTAAAGAAATATTTTCTTATATCTAACCTGCAGCCTTGCTTTCTAATCTTCCTGCCATGATTTCTAGTCCTATTTCCTCCTCTAAGGTAAAGAAAGATCTCACATCTATGTAGTTTGTATCTGAGAACATTTTAAATAACTCTATCATATCCCTCTTATACATCTCCTCTCAAATGAAAACATGTTTAATTCCTTTAATCTATCTCTATACTCCAGGCGCTTTAATGCTGGTATCATCCTAGTTGCTCTTCTCTGAACTGCTTCTAACATGTTGATATCCTGCCTATAATGGGGTGACCAGGCCTGTATGCAATACTCTAAATGGGGCCTAACATAGGAATTATATAAGCTACGCACCACTTCCTTACTTTTATAACTAACATTTCTATTTATAAAACCCAGGATCCTATTTGCCCTATTTCTTGCTTCTAAACATTGCTTTGAAAATTTCATAGTCCTGTCTATCACTACTCCTAAATCCTTTCCTTCCTCTATTGCCTCTAGCCAACATCCCTCCATCTCATAGCTAAAGTTTGTGTTGTCTTTACCTAAATGCATAACCTGACACTTTTTAGAATTAAACTCCATCATTCATAATTCATGAAAACAAGCAACAGTCAAGATCCTAGCAGCATGTAAAGCCATCAAGGGCCTCTCATTTCAATCCACAGCTCTGCCTACCTCTTCAGACCCACAACAGACACAGCCTCCTGCTTCACTATGTCCAGGGATTTCATGGACTTTAAACTGTGGCGGGAGAAATTCCTGTTGCTCATCTCCCCCAGGGCTGCCCGATGGAGTGTGGGGCCCTGGAACACCTTGGCCTCCACCTTCCTCGGCCCGCCATTCTGCTCCACCATCTGGAAACACAGTGCAAAGGGAAGGAAATATTTACATCACAAGGGAAAACAATAAAAGGTGAAGTAAACAATGAAAGGTAAAGGAACATTTACATCAAGAGGAAATAGAGCTGTGTACTAAGATCATTAACGTTAAGAGATGATTACGAGATCAGTGTGAAAAACGACAACACATCAGAAAGGATGACAGGAATTTGAGGAAAGTGAAAGATATGTAAGGAGACTAGCAGAAGTCTGTGTCTGGCCAAGGGCAACAAAAAGAGCATTGAACATACCCTATTACAAACTAAATAATGGTACATATTAACAAAATCTTTAAAATTTTTAGAGTTTGGCTGATGATAAATGACAAGCTGACATAGTGGGTAGAGGAAAGCAAAATAAGGAGTGAAGAACAAGCTGGTCTCAGAAAAGAAAGAAGACTAAAAAAACATTTGTAGTAAGAGATATGATTGAAAAAAAAAATTAAGTAACTAGGGAAGAACTGTATCTGATATTCCTAGACATAGAGAAAGCCTGTGATACTGTCAATAGAAAAAGGCTACTCAGCCTGCTAAACCACATAGGAATGGACAGGAAGGTTTTGAGTGATAGAAAACTTGTATGAAGATAATGAGGTAAAATTCAGCCTTGGATCAGTGAGCATGGGATGGTTAGAACAATATGGGAGTGAGACAGTTTGACAACAACTGTGTGTTGTCCCCAACACTGTTTAACATACATCTGGAGGAACTGATCACAAGGATTAGAGTGAGCACCAGAGAAGTGAAAACTGGAAGCAGCAGACTAGTGTCTGGCATATGGTGATGATGTGGTGTTCATGGCAGACAGGAAGGACTATTACAGGTTACAGATCAGTTTGGAAAATAGTGGCAGCCGAGATCCAGTGCAAAGTAACTCAGATCAGTGATGGCCAGGCCAGTCAGTGGGTGATGGGAAACTGTGTACTGGAAGTAGCTAGTAAAAAAAAGTATACTTACTTGGGAATGGAGGTCAGTAGTGAAGGCATAAGTGGGGAGACAAAAAAAAAAATAAATGAAGGCAATGCAAGGAGAGCTGCAGGGATGATCCTAAATGGTGGAAACAAAGTAGTCAATAAATATGACGTGGGATGGCCGTCCCACACTGCTCATATGGAGCAGAACTAACAAGATTTACAGAGGACATCCAAGAATTAGATAAAGTGCAGGACATGATAAGTCAGTGGACACTAGGAGCCAACAGATGCACAGGTTTAGAGGCAGGAAGAGGTGACATGGGATGGAGCACATTTCAAGAAACAACTGCCAAGGAAAAAATGTCTGATCAAGAAAATAGAAATAAGGACAAAGTTCTTTCAGAGAACAGACCAGGATAATTGTGGAGGGGAGAGATAAACAGATGGAAGAAAAGAGAACTTTGAAAAGATTAGGATAGACTGGAGAGTAGAGACATAAGGAGAAGGATAGAAGATAATGGTTGAAGGAAGTGGAGATTGTGAATGGAGAATAAATCTACACTAAAATGGTATAGTAAAAAACAGAAGCCAGGAAGGATAGAGTGGCATTTAGGAGACTGAGGAAGTAAGTTAATGTTCAAGGCAAGGACAGGTACCTTAGAATTAAATGGTAAGAAGAGAAATGAAGAGAAACAGAGCTGCAGCCTGTGTGAAGGAAACAGTGCAGCATATAGTAGTGGAATGTGACATATGAAGAGGAGAAGACAGCTGGCAGCA
Source organism: Portunus trituberculatus (assembly GCF_017591435.1). Classification (NCBI taxonomy): domain Eukaryota; kingdom Metazoa; phylum Arthropoda; class Malacostraca; order Decapoda; family Portunidae; genus Portunus; species Portunus trituberculatus. The sequence continues at coordinate 11,787,948 of NC_059264.1, forward strand.
AAAATTACTCAAATAATTGTAGGACAAATGGAACAAGAGACTAGATGAGGAGGATGGAGGGATCCCCACTGTTTTTGGTTTGTATAATGAAAATAGAAAGGAAAGAAAAAAAGTTGTGAAGTGCACTAAATTTAGTTCCTACAAGAGTTGTGAAAAGAGAGGGAGACTGAATGAACAAATTTATCAAAATAGACCATATATGTGGGGCAAGAAAGACCTGAATTGTTAGTAGTAGCAAGGTATGCCCATATCAAAAGTGTTTAAAGTGATATATAGATTCCCAGCTAAGGGGAGGGGTGACAAAAAGATTAATATATTATCTCATTACATACATTTGTTCCTTTGGCCACAGCTCTATGCTTAACCCTTTCAGTACCATGACGTGTTTTTCATATTTATTCTGCTTACTATTTGGCGATTTTAAACTTCAGAAACTTATATGGGGATTGAAATAGTAAAGAGACTGCATAAATCTTCTGACTTTCATAAACCCTTCCTAATGTAAATAAAATCGTCTAACCATGACAAAAACTCAGTAAAAATGCGTCCCAGTACTGAAGGGGGGTTAAAGGCAGTTCAATACTAAATAGATCAATGGCTAACCCCTTGAAACTGTACTCCCAACTATAGTCTCATTTCACATCATTTAATCCCGATCTATACGCGCCGCTACAAAACAGTGTTCCTTAGAGTCACCAATACTTTACATCATCCACTTCACTATAAAACTTAATAATATATCAATCTTTTTACGAAGACTGCAATTCATGGATTTTTGTTTTTTGTTTTTCTAATATTAATTTTTGCCCTCTTACATAAAAAAAATAAATAAATAAAAACAAGAGAAATTTCAACTCTGCATCTTATCATCGCAGGACAGTAGCGCACCGTCACCAAATCCCGTGGTGGTGCTAATCGGGCCACTGTCCTAATATACACGTCCCCTCAACTCTCGTTTCCCGGCTCCTCATTCGCAGCTCTGTCACGCAGCTGATTTGACGTCACATGTATGAAGCCACGCTATTGGTCACCACACACACACACACACACACACACACGTTCCTATTCTCTAATTCGTTATTATATTTTCACTTCCCGTATTCGTTACTTCCCACTGTTCCCTTATTCGCTATCCTATTCTCTTATTCGTTATCCATTTTCTATCTGCCTTATTACTATTTCCTCCTATGGGTGTCTATGATAGTGCCCTGATCGGCGCTCCTGTGAGGTAAGACATTAGCAAAAGATTTAAAAGGAAGAGTGGCCATGTCTGCAGGCACGCCAGTTTGTGTTGTAGGTTAATAGTAGTGTAGAAAACTGGATAGTGTGCCTTATGCAGAAATTGTGGGCGATATTGCAGTTTCAACCAATACACACGTCACTATACACATTAGGGTGTATAAAAAAAAAATTCCGATATTTTTTTGGCAACACCCGCCAAAACTTGCTAAATGGTGAGAAAATACACGTGTTAAAATTTGAAAGCTCTACGATAATGGGAATGCATCGCGCATTTAGGTCAAAGTTTGTGAAATTAGGAAAAACACATATTTTTGGAAAACTGCTATAAAGTTCAATATATCATTTTGAACTTCGCAACACCTGCTAAAATAAAATTTTGAGTCCTCTTATACCAGTAAAAAAGTTTCAGTCAAATGAGACAAATGCAATGTATCACGCATTGCACATGAATAAGAGGTATTGTCCTCATAATACTCCCCTGATGAGCTTTCACCATGACTCCTGCTCCCTGAGTGATATATGCTTTTCAGAGGGTTGTGCTCTGGCATACAAATGTATAGCCTACACAGTGTGTGCGTTTGTATGTATGTTTAGGTGTGTGTGTTACACACTCCCACTCCCAGGAAAGAACCAGTTTGTTGGTGGCCGCCTTAGTGAGTGGGTGTATTATTTGTGTTGCGTCCAGCTTGTCATTTCTTATTGGTAATGTCTACCGATAAACAATTAACACTAAGGTCAAAATTAGTGTGTCCTCTCCTGGGAAAGCCTGAGGACATAAAGTACAATGAACTTCCTACAAAAGAAAATGTTTTGAAGTATTATCTATATTTAAAAGGAGAGTCAAAAATTCAGAAGCCTACTGGCTTACATCCCCTTGTTGTTGATGCAGTCCTCCAAGTATGGCAGACCAGTTCCATACCAACTGTTTCTAAACCTCGTGTGATGGCTCTTCTGAAGAAACAACTCAAATCTTATCAAAATTTGAAGAAGATCATTAACCGAAAAGATTCTAAAGAATTCAAAAACAAATTTGCATCATTTAAAAATAATATTTCTTCATTATTTGATATCTCATATTGCAAATGCACAGATTTCTCAACTTGTAGATGTCCCAAAGAAAAAAAAGTACCCATCAAGGAACGGGACTTCTTATCTGATCAAAGATCTGTCAGGAAAATGTACATTGGATCAATTGATCAACAAACAACTGCATCAATGGAAGCGTCACAGCAGAGGAGGTTGAGAGACATAAGTCACCCAAAACCAACATCACAATCAGGTGACAATACTGTACTGGTATCATCTTCAAGCACATCTCCCAGTGAAGATTCCTCTGATGATTTTGAGAAAGATCTTCCCCCTTGGCATAGGGGCAAAAAGAGCAAGAAACATTCTCAGAGAAAATCTTTGCCAAATTTTGCAATCGCATGTGATAGGACTGGAGTATCTTCAAGAGCAGCAGCAATGATAGTTACAGCAGCTTTGCATGATATTGATGAAGAAACTGATGATATTATTGACAAAAACAAAGTATCAAGAGAAAGACAACGGGCACGAGAGCAAAGTTTATCTTCTAGTGAGTGTGGTAACGTCACAAGCATATACTTTGATGGCAGAAAAGATAAAACTGTTATGATGATAAAATCAGAAAGCAAAAGAGCAAGAACAGAAGTGACAGAGGAACACATCACAGTGCTATCAGAACCAGGTAGCAAATACATAGGCCATTTTTCAGTATCCAGTGGTTCAGCAAACAATATTGTAAATGGTCTTTATGATTTTTGCATTCAGAAGAAAATCGATGTCAACAAAATTGATTCAATAGGATGTGATGGCACAAATACAAACGTAGGTTGGAGAGCAGGAGTCATAAGAAAATTTGAAGAAAAGCTGGGAAAGCCATTGCAATGGATTGTTTGTCAACTTCACAGTAATGAATTACCATTAAGACATCTATTAATTCATTTGGATGGAAAGACTAGCGGTCCTCGTCAATTTACAGGACCAATCGGAACAGCACTTTATGAAACAGATTTTGAAAACCTCCCTGTTATTGACTTTGAGCCAATTTCGGCCGATGCTATTGATATCAACCAAGAATACATCTCAGACTTGTCGTCAGATCAGAAGTACCTGCTGCTAATGTATCAGGCTGTGTCTTCAGGTTCATGTGAACAATCACTGGCATCACAAAAACCTGGGAAAATGGCTCACTCGCTGGCTGACAACTGCATCTAGAGCACTGCGATTATATGTTTCAACAGAAAATCCATCAAACAATTTGACACTAGTAGTACAATTCATTATGCTGGTCTATACACCAATGTGGTTCAAAATTAAATGCCACAGTGACATTACATACGCACCTTTGCACACTTTTGAGACAATAAGTAGATGTCAAAAACTACCATTGCAAGTCAGAGATGTAGTTATTCCCGTTATTGAGCGGAATGCTTATGGTGCTCACCATGAAGCTGTCCTCGTTGCAATGATATCTGGGACAAATGATGCATACAAAGAACTTGCATGGAGAAGGATCCTTAGAAGCAGGGAAGAAAAAGCACCAACTGGACGCATCCGAACATTCAGAGTTCCTAAGCTGAACATCAATGCAAGCAGCTATATTGATCTTATCAACTGGAATGATACATGTCGTTCAGAGCCACCACTGACTGTATCTATATCATCAAATGAAATCAAAGAAATGATCACTACCAAGAACTTCAGCTTTGAATGTCCAAAATTGCCCTGTCACACTCAAAGTGTTGAGCGTCACATCAAGCTCGTGACAGAGGCTTCTTCATCTGTTTGCGGGCAGAGCAACAGAGAAGGGTTCATTCAGAACAAACTAAAATCAAGGGCAGCAATGCCACAATTCAACACGAAGTCTCAGTTTAAGTCAGTTTTGTAAATTCCATCAGTAATGGTTGCGTGGTTGGGATGGAGCATAGGGTGGGACTCGACACTGCCACCTCCTCATGGTGGGTCCTGGGATGCTTCACTGCAAATTACTACAAAAATAAATAAATAAAAAAAATAAAAATAAAAATAAAATAAAAAAAAAAATGCAGTAAAGTATGCAAAGAGCCAGTTCTCATTCAGAAATAAGAATTAATCTCATCAAATAACATGTTTTGCATGAAAATTAATGAAATTCATTTATGTGTGAGAAGGGAAATTACACAAATTCTGCTGAAATTAACAATATTGATGTGCAATGCGCGATGCATTGCACTTGTCTGATTTGACTGAAACTTTTTTACTGATATAAGAGGACTCAAAATTGTATTTTAGCAGGTATTGCAAAGTTCAAAATGACATAATGAACTTTATAGCAGTTTTCCAAAAATATGTGTTTTTTCCCTAATTTCACAAACTTTGACCTAAATGCGCGATGCATTCCCATTATCGTAGAGCTTTCAAATTTTAACACGTGTATTTTCTCACCATTTAGCAAGTTTTGGCGGGTGTTGCCAAAAAAATATCTGAATTTTTTTTTTTTTGATACACCCTAATACACATTCTCAGTCTAGATTACACTTCTACCATTTCTAACCCCTTTTTACCCAATCGGAAAATTAATACTACGGTTAGGTTAGGTTTCCCAGGAGGTCCCCAAGCTTGTTAGATACAGGGAAAAAAATGTAAGATGAGTATATTGGTTGAAACTGCAAATTTACCTAATTGTAAAGTATATATTAGATCATTATTGACAAAACTCGTACAACAGATTCCCTGGATGGTGATGGAGGGCTGATTTGAAAGTAGCAAGGGTAAGACCATTCCCAGAGCCAGGTAAAGAGCTCCACAAATTTACTGTTCTTGCAGATTTATTATTTTTTTAAAGGAGAGAAGGGAAAAAAATAAAGAATGGCACCTCTTTTCTAATCATCGAAACAACCATGCAAAATGATAAGAGTCCATACTATGCAACACAATGTTAAAAAAACAAAAAAGGCCCCACTTGAGTGCTGGTTCTCGAGAAATAAGAAGGGTTAGCCAGAATCAAGGAGCAAATGTCTTGATAACTCAAAAGATTACCGTGAGAACTGAGCTGTTAACCACACTACCACGTGAATGACATTAAAAAAATACCCTCTGCAGAATTCAATGTCCCGAAGAGCAAATGGGGCACAGTAGCAGAAAGGAAGGCAAGGAAGACCACCAATTAATAAGGAACAAGTTATACAGTAGGTTTTAGAAGCAATAGTTAGGAACACCACCTCCATGACAATATTCTCTCAAATCTCAGTTCTCCCAATACACCAAACCCATCCAAGCCCTAACCCAGCCTACACCAACCATAAAGCCACTGAACAGACAGCCAAACTTATAATCCTCAACAATATCAATTAATTTCCGTTGCCGAGACATTTAAACAACCGGGCAGGAACCACAACCCACCATGGCCAAACAAACACACATGAACCGTCATATTTCCCTTCCCCACACCTGTAATACCCATGCCACACTTACATTGAGCTGCTGCCGCGCCCTCAGAGGCATCCTGCACACTTGGGGATGGTCACTGCAAGAAGAATAAGCGCCTGGACGAAAATACGAGCTAATTCACGCGAGGGTTGAACCGCCGAGCACTGGTAGAGGGAGCCTTTAAATGCCGCGGAGGAATGTGATTGGTGGAGCAAGACGACTGGCCCGCCTGCTGATTGGCCGCCGGGGAAAAGCATTCATTATTGCGCCAACCTGTGCAATGGTGAAAATATATTATAGTAAATAGTGATAAACTTCAGACTAATTTGTTTATGTAAAATATATTCATTCGGTAAGTTTTCTTTTTTAAGGTATAAAATGTTTGTGGATCATTTAAATAATATTTGAACTGTTCATGTTTCACACGAATGAAAAGGTAAAGATTAATCATAGCTATATTTTTAGATTATTCCAAAAGTTATATACGTGAAATATTATTGTTCATATGATGTTAAATACCATTGGCTCATTTGAATAAAGCATAAGCTATTCACTTTTCATGTAGATTACAAAGAAAAAAAAATAGGTTAAAACACACCCAAAAGACACAAATAATTTTTTAATACATTATCTTTACTAATAGTCAAGAAATAAACAAAGAATGCAATATAATGTCTACTTGCCTAATGTTTACAATTATCAGCTGGAACAGCGCTGATGATGACGATGATGGCAGCCACCTTAGCGGGGCGGTTGTGTCGTGTCCTTATCCCTGTTGTTTCTAAACCGCTGCTGCAGAGGAACCTTATTAGAGTGAGCAACATTTAAGCCTGCGATTTATTTCTATTGTTGTAGTGTTGAAATCTTGTTGTCTTTGAGATGTGAGGCTGTGCACTGCTCCGCCACGTGACGCTGAGGAGTGGGGGTGGTGGAAAGGAGAGGGAGGGGAACCAAATGTGACAGTTTAAAGACAAGGAGGAAAGAAGATTGTTAGACAGATATAGGAAGATGAGGACTATTGATTTCAGGACAAGAACTCGACAGCTGACACCTGATTGTATAGTGACATCTAATCTAATGAAGCCTAATGAATGTGATAGCCATTTTAAGCATTAGTATTTTTTTTTTGTGCTTGAAAGTTACACAGGCTTAGAGTAAAAACACCAATGGATTAAAAAGAAGAAAGCAAACCAGTCATCATATTAACTTGATAGGAGTTTTAACCATTGAAGTTTGTGTAGTATAGTCTCTGATCAAACAAACAATCTGGTCTTTTGTTTGACAGCAGCTCACCTTTAAATCATTACTCTGACGGGTATTATTGCAGTGTCAACCAATACACTACACGTCACTATACACATTCTCATGGTCTAGATCACACTTCTACAAGCATTTCTAACCGCATTTTACCCCCTCGGAAATTAATATTAAGGTTAGGTTAGGTTTCTTAGGAGGTCCCCAAGCTTTTTAGACATAGGGAAAAAGAAATATAAGATAGGGTATATTGGTTGAAACTGCAAATTTACCCTGTGCTGGACACGGACCTTTAACATCATTGTGCTCTGTCCTCAGGAACTGCACATAATGAAGCTCGGGGAGGATCAGATGTCTGGCGTGCTGCGTCCTGGAGTGAGGAAGCTGGCAGACATCTTCACCAGCCATGGGTATGAGCTGAGGGTGGCTGGGGGAGCCGTGAGGGACATGCTGCTGGGGAAGGTGCCTCAAGACCTGGACTTTGCCACCACAGCCACACCTGAGGAGATGAAGGCCATGTTCACAGAGGAGGGCCTGAGGATGCTCAACATGGGCGGGGAGAAGCATGGGACAGTCACAGTGAGGCTGGACGAGGAGAATTTTGAGTGCACCACCCTGAGGATCGACCTGGTGACTGATGGCCGGCATGCTGAGGTCAGCTTCACCAAGAACTGGGAGCTGGATGCCAACCGCCGAGACCTGACCATCAATGCCATGTTCCTGGGGCTAGATGGCACCATATACGACTACTTCCAGGGCAGCCAGCACTTGGAGCAGAGGCACGTCACCTTTGTGGGCGACGCAGACACACGCATTAAGGAGGACTACCTCAGGATACTCCGCTACTTCAGGTTCTACGGTAGGATAGCTAAGGAGCCTGATAACCACTGCCCACACATCCTGGATAGCATAAGAGCTAATGTTGATGGCTTGGACAGGATATCAGGAGAGGATCTGGGTGGAGCTGCAGAAGATCATCACTGGTAACTTTGGGGGAGAACTGCTCGTGAAGATGGCGGAGTGTGGAGTTGGGATTCACGTGGGAATGCCAGAGACCTTTAACTGTGCCAATGTGAAGGCTGTCTATGAGCGGTGCCAGAAGGCTGGGCTGACACCTGGAGACCTGCACCACATGACTCTCCTGGCCTCAGGATTATCCAGCGTGGAGGAGTGCGTGAAGCTCATCGTCCGCATTAAGTGTTCCAAGCGGGAGCAGGAGCTTCTGTTACACATTGTGCAGCACAGAGATGCTGTGGCTCAGTTCACCACGCTGAAGGAGGCAAAGGACCATCTGGTGGACCTGTTCATTGGGGAGAAGAAGAACAAGGACATTGCTCTCCTTTACACCACAGAGCTGCTCAAGTACTGTGGTCATATGGACCTCCTGAAGGGAATCAAAGAGTGGGAGGTGCCAAAGTTCCCTGTGAATGGCCTGCTGATAGGGGAGAGAGGAGTGCCCAGGAAAAAGATTAGGTTTGCCATGCGTGATCTGCTGGAAGGGTGGAAGAAGTCTGACTATTCCTTTGATGCCTCTGAATTGTTAGACACTCTTAATCTTGACATGTATGGTGACTGAAGGATGCACCAATGTGATTCAGTGATGAATGTGAATGGAAATCTCATATTCATTGTGATCTTTCTCTTAGAAATATACAATTACAGTGTACCCTTGGTCCTGGAACACAATGCGTTCCAGAAGGCTGTTCCTGTGCCAAATAGGAGAGGACCCAAACTGTCAAGTTTTCAGTTTTTGCCATCTCATTTAATTCAGGAAATGGTCAGCATCATCTCGCGGTACAGAGTAGTCGTCACAAAACACTATATTACGATGTATCTATTGATTTATCATGCTTTTACTCCCTCCAGTATTTTCTCCTATTTTACCAAGGTACTTCCTTATACTGTAATTAGCTACTTGAGTTTATACAACTAACATCATAGTAAAGAAAAAATATAATTGCCTGGTGTACCAAGCTCTTACATTTTTAGAGACTTTAACACAGCACAAAACCTTAACATGCATATCACCTCGGCTCTGTAGAAGTTAATGCTTCACAAGGAAAATATAGAGCAATTTTTGTTCGATTTTCTTTATGAGGAAAATTTGCGGCTGAAACCGAAATAACCCAGGGGTGCTGCAGTGCTTTCATCACTGTGTCCCTAAGCTCTGTCTTGCTAACGCCCGAACATGATATGCATTTAGACTACAGATAAGTTGTCAGGATGGCTGCTGTCCATTAGCTAACATTGTTAGGTCTCTGTGATGATGAAAATGTCAATGCTGAAGAATGATTTGGTTGGCAATAGACAGTCACTATCAAACTTTGATTTTTAGGTTATGAAAATAAACTCATTAATAGGCCTTCATGTGCTCATCTCACAGTCTATTCCTCTGAGCCGTGAAGGAAAAAAATATCATACTGACTTTGAGTTATCAATAGAGGAACTAAGTAATTTTTATCCCAGGAATAGAGTTGGTATAAAGAAAAAAACAATACATTATACTATTAAAGCATCTTTGTAGTAGATACATATTTATGAATACTTTAACTTCTTTGATATCTTGATATGTGATAGTAGAATGTTAGAAAATATACAATGGACAGTAGACCAACTTTTCTGTGAAATATTATGATATCTGGTGAATCTGGCAACTGCAATTTGAGTTTGAGTCCTCTCCCATTGGCCAAGATCCAAAACTATTTTCCTCATAGGAAATACTGTAAATAATTTCAATTTTGGGGATCAAAGCTTGAATTGTAGGAGATGCGAGTTTGAGGTCCAGGGTCCACTGTCCGTGTCTGCCTTCGTGGTGATGTTTTCTTGAGAAATGTACAGGAATATGATGGATTACTGTACATCACCAGTTATCTTTCTTGTGCTACCAACCCACACCCATAGTGCATTATTATGAGAAAAATTTGCATGAATTATTACTGTGAAACCAAGAGCTTTAGACTAAAATAGAGCAAATTATTGAGAATACCATAGAGGTCTACAATGCTTCACGCAGCCACACAATTAAATCATTGAAATGCTGGTAACAGAACACTTGTGCTTATTTCTATGTGGGATTACTCTCAGCCTTGAACTCCTGTATATCTCAGCCTTAACCTTGAAACCTATAAGCCGTTCATCTTGATAATGTGACAGTCTCTTCCCACAAGTCCAGACTGCCTGCATTGGCTATACAGACTTGTAAGGAAAGCATAATTGCAATATTCACAAACACAATGGTAGTGTTCTATCATTTATTTTACATGGAATAAGTATGAAGGAAATGAAATTATGAATACAGAAAATTTCAAATAGTTCATAAAAGATTTTATTTATTTATATGGTAACACAGAATGACAATGTTAATAGAGATACTGCACTTTTCTACCAATAAAACCAAACCTGTCATGTGTTTATTCTAACCATTTGCTCTGGAAAAGAAATTTTTTTTAGGTCACAACTTCCATCAAACTGCACTAAGATCCACCATACACACACATTGCAGAGCAGTTGCAGAGGCAGTGGTGTAACACTGTTTTGCTACTCAATCCTCAACCCCTCACACCATCCTGTAGATGTCTCTCTTGGAGTGGTGGTCCTGTGGGTGTGATATGCCATCCTGCCATCCCAGCAATACAGCCTCCACTATCCTGTGTCGCTTACCACCGCCCCCATCACAGGTGCACACCGAACACATCATGGACACTGCTGATGCTCAGAGAGTGAGGGATCATGCTATCAAGCTGGTCATCTACACCCCATGGGGATTTCAATCACCTTGATATCAGCAGCATTCTACACCAACTTAACCTCACCCACATCATGTACTACCCCACCCACCAGCAGCCACCCTCCCTCTTATCATGACTGGCCTGAGTCGGCAATGTTTGCCTCCCAGACTGCTGCCTCCCCAGGAAGCAACAGCCATCTCTCCATCCTGTGGACCCCGACACCCACCACCTTGCGCCGCTGGTCAGCTGTCACCAAGACCTAATGCCCTGTGCCTAACTCAGCCATGAGGGAGTTTGGGCAATGGGTGACATATCACCCGTGGACTGAGGTGCTGAAAGTGGAGGACGTCCACACCAAATGGCGCAACTGCTTACATTGCCACCACCATGAACGCTTTCCATCGCTGCTTCCCAGCAAATAGCGTCACAGTGCACCCATCTGATACCCCGTGGATGACACCCGGCATCAAAAGACTCATACGTCAGTGGAACTGGGCTTTCCACTCTTGCCCAGTCCAATACAGGAAACTAAGGAACAGAGTTATTAAGAAGATTAAATCTGCTAAAGGAAGTTATTACCCAGACAAAATATACCAGCTTAAACTTGCCAACAACAGACAGTGGTACAAACAATATAAAAAATCCTAAACACTTGTCTCTTTTAATTGCTGTCATGATGTTACAGAATAATACACTCCCTCCTTTCACAGCAAATGTGAGTGCATTAATAAGATCCCAGGCTGAAAAGAAGAGGCAGGAGACATGGCTTGTACCTCAGCTTAGTATATGGCAACTATATTGCTATAGTAATTCTTCTAAGAAAATAAAGAAGCTGCACACACCCACTTGATCTACACAAGGCAGCATCCGAGTTCTTCATTCATGTGTAACAAACAATGTATTCTAATAAACATTCCCTTCACACCTACCTTTGACAAAAAAATTCATTACCTATTTCACAAGCTCAGTTGATCACATACAGTTCCTGGTGAATTATCTCCCTGCAGTAAAGAGAGACACTCAGCCAGTTTGGAAGAACAGTCAGCACCTCTCCTGTACATCATGAAAGACAACTGAAAGGAACAGAGCAGAGGGACTTGAGTATCACCCACCTATGCATTAATCTTTCTGCAGCGAGACACTGTTCAGCTACCAGTACCTGACACACAGACATTTGTTTACATACTATAAATTACATGGTGCTTACAGTGACTAGTGAGTTGTTCATGAAGATAAGGGCTAGTGTCTTGCATTTCCCTTGGTGTTTGTTCTTTCCTGTGTGCTCCCTATGATAGTTTAGATTCATCCTTGTGTTCCTGTTCTCAATGGTCAACATATCAAGGAAGAAGATTACAAACACATATACTTATTCATTAATTTATCATTTTCATTTATTTTCTATTTATTTATTTATCTACTTTTTATTCATTTATTTATTTTTGCTTTTATGGAGAATACTAAGGATGTGGTTTCTTGTTACCTACTGTGGTCAATGTAAGAGAAGTTTTTTTCTCATTTTTCTTCCCTAATTATGATAATACAATATTAGGCTTACAAGGCAATCAAGTGCTGATAAAAACTGACTGATTAAGAAAGTATTCCTTATGTGATTGGAAGATCTGAGCAATTGATTAATACTGTGGTTGTCATATCTATTCATTTATCAATTTGATCTTCATAATATGAAAACTGAAGCTGTCCATCCATAAATGAATCCCAATGTAATTCATCACAACATTTTCAGCATAAGATGAGGATGGGAACATTTGTTGCATAGATATGGATACACAGGATAGAGAGGCAGAGTGAGAGTGCTGGGCCAGGACGGTTTCCACACACACCGCCACCAATGCAGCCTACAGCTTGTCCCCAATGAAGCTGACAATGTGTGCTGTGAGCTCCTCCCCTTTGTCCTCCTGCAGGAAATGTTTTGCACCACAGACAGTCTTGGTGCAGGCGTGAGGCATCAGGCGAAGGAAGACCTTCTCCTGGCCCCGGGTGATGGGGTCCCCATCAGAGAACATCACCAGTGCTGGCCGCTTCCACACTTTGGCCAGGAAGTCCCTGGTGGCCTGCATGTCTGCAGCAACAGGTGTGTTGGCAGTGAGGGGCACCAGCAGGGGCCACTGAGCTGCCCCAGCCTTGTGGAGGGATGAGGGGAAGGGCGCTTCATACCCCTTCACCACTTCAGGCTTGGGGTTGACCAGGGCCATGTTGAAGAGCCGCCCCACTGGCAGTGCGGTGCCCACCATCTGGCAGAAGGTGCGCCACACCAGGAATGGTATTGCCTGCATGAGCTTCTCAGACCTGCTGGTCCCCACAGGCAGGCCAGTGTTCATGATGACCAAGCGGGAGAACAGGTGTGAGCAGTCCCTGACCACAGGGAGCCCTGTGAGGCCCCCCCAGTCCTGGCAGACCAGTGTGATGTCTCGCAGCCTCAGGTGGTCCAGCAGCAGCCGCAGGGTCATGCAGTGCAACTCATGGCTGTAGCTCTCAGGGTGAGTGAACTTGTCAGACTTGCCAAACCCTATGAAGTCTGGCACCACCACACGGTAGCCGGCCCTGACCAGGCCCGGCACCATGTGACGGTACAGGAAGGACCAGCTGGGCTCCCCATGCAGACAAAGGATGGTCTCGCTGGCATCTCTTGGCCCTGTACCACCACCAACATGTGTGTCACTTACACAGTCTCATAAAACACTTAAGATTTAGCTAGTTACATTATATTGTAGAATACCTTTATTCTTATTGATTACACACTAGTAATAAAAATCATTAAGAAATAGAAACGGCAATTCAAAATTTTCCTGCAAGAGGCTACATATGAAATAGCAAATTTTCTAAGAAATTCAATTTAGAATCTTAGAATTCTACTTATTTTTTGTCTGTCTGTCTGTCTGTCTGTCTGTCTCTCTCTCTCTCTCTCTCTCTCTCTCTCTCTCTCTCTCTCTGTCTCACATACCTTCATCAATGTAGTGCACCCTGGGCAGCATCTTCCCTCCCCCGACTGGCAGCTCCACATAGTTTGGTCTGAAGGAGTACCCCAAGGCTTCCAATCCCTTAAAACACTCCTCTGGCGTCCTGACCACCGCTGGGTGCCTCACTGGCCGCAGGACACTCGCCACAACTTCCACTGCCTTCCTCAGGAGGTAGAGGCACTGGAAGGTGATGATGATGGCAGGGAACACCACCAGGCGCTTGAAGTAACGCTTCATCTGCCCCATGATGCTCCTCTCCTGCAGACCAACAGCTGACTCTCACACCTGTACATTGAGACTTTAATGAGCATTAATTCTAAGTATCTCCTGACTGCCATGGCTTCTCAAGCTTTACTTGAGTAGCTGGCTATGACACAGGGCCAAGTGCTAACAGCTGGAAAAATGAGTTGAAAATATATCCTATTCCATAATTATCCAACATCTTAGAAATGACATTACACAACTATGATTAATTAATGTCAGCTGCAAACTCAATACTGATACAATCACATTAATGTTATTTATAAAATGTTGGGAAAATTATATAATAGAATACATCTTTAATTACAGCTACTTCATGGTAGTTGGTGCCTGGGTCCTTGTCACAGCCAGCTACTCATACATGTAACATAGTAAAAGTTTAACATATTATTGAACAACACAAATAAAAGTGAAATGACTGACTGATAGAAAGATTCAAAGTTTTCAGTGCTGAGGCTTTAGTTTCACTCAGTACAGGTCTAACCTAACCAGAGCTGGCTTCCGATTAAACAATGTTAGGTTAGGTTAGATTATGCTAGAGACTCTCCATTTTCAAATTATGGTACTTCATCCTTAGACTTCCTCATAAATATCCAACTTTGCCATACCCCAGATTCTTTACCTTAAAACCCATCTACCCACCAGCTCTCCAGGCTTCTTGTAGATAAAGGAGAAAAAATATAGATTGTACAGTACTTATCATGTGAAACAGAAATTTCACCAGTTAGCATAGTGCAGCTCCCCCTAGTTAGCAAAGGTAGTCAAATCAGAAGGTTAAAATAGCATTGTGAGATTTATGGTATAGCTATTCCCTACCTTTTTTTTAGAATTTTTCATGTTATTTTTTTTTTCTCCTGAACTTGAAAGCATTCCCACAATTAGCATAGTGTGATCAATCTCTCTCTCTCTCTCTCTGATATGTACGAAATTAGGTTCTTAAGTAACATGATACACAAAATGAAGCAATAATACCTGCATAGAAACCATATAAATTATCTCCTTAATAAACAGCAACTCTAATATACCTCAGCCTCCTGCTGGGTAGTGTTCCCAAAGTAACAAAATCAAGAGGCAGAAGGGTCAGGGTGTACTAACCTTATCCCAGTAACCAGTGGAGTGGCAGATATCTATGGCAACTCCTCCATCACTTTAAGACCCTATGATAAGCCCGCTATCTTAATTAGTCTGACTTTTGAACCTTGACTTTTTTTGTGCTGCTGCTGTTCCGTCTTGTATGGGATCTTCTCACGACTGAGGTTCCAGTTTGTCTGTGAACATATCTATTCTAAATGTGATTAATTTTGCTGCCTGGTCTACCTTCTCGTATTGCATAGTGGTCCACGAGACTTTACTGCTCCCACCAGAGGCCAGTGTGTGTGTGTGTGTGTGTGTTATATGGGCTACCCGTGCGAGATTGTCCGACAGATAACCAATATATGATAGAGAAGCACTCCTTTATGAACTGACTCACTTGTCTCTCTTATTTTCACTCACTCAGCTCACTTGGTTAACTCCGCACCGTGATATGGCAAGTCTTGTTTACGTGTCGTCAAAAGAAAACCAGCTGGTTTTCACCTGCATCTCATTAAAGACGTGTTTGTGTTTAGGTGACGATGTGACAGTCTTCTTTCCTTATAAGGCACAATTTTGTTATAGTCATTCGTATTCCTTATGCCATGTAAACCACTAATTATTACTTCACAAGCTGCTACGTACTGCTGCGACCCTCCTTCAGCTTCTTCTTCAGGGAGGGAACGCCTCACAATCTTCTCGGGATTCGGGGCGTGTGTGTCGGGGAGAAGGGCTTTACCTGGGTGGCGCGGCTCGGCTGGGGTGGAGCGGCGGGCAGATCGCTCTTTCAGGCCTGGCTGTCTGCTTCTATTAGCACCCACTCTCACTCAGCTCAGTCACACAGAGTGGGGAGAAGGAAACGCTTCTTCCTTATTTCTCTATATTACAGCAACTATACACGAGTCACCGGGAACAGGTGGCAGCGCCACACAGGACGGGGCAGGGGGCGGCAACAAAGTACGGGTAACACTTTGTTAGTTCGTCAGGCACTTCACTGTCTCTCTGTCTCTCGTTCACTCTCTGACTGCTCCCCAGAGTACGACTTGTTCCTTCGAGGTCTCTTGCTACACTCCTGTCCTCTGTCCTCGTCGGTGCCACACAGTGCCCCACAAACCACGCCTCCTGTGCCGTCGCACCTGCCAGGCAATGTCCTTACGAGTCTATTTCAGCTTATTAGGTAACGCTATCTACCTTAACCGCTAATTACCAATATATCCCTGATAATGCTGGCTACAAGCAATTCACACATGCATGCATTTATTTACACGGTACCGTATGACAATTATCCCAGGGCTGGCCAGTGCCCTCACCCATACACACACACACACACACACTCTTATCTCCCCGTGACTTCCGGGGTCATATATCCGTCATGGAGGCCCAGCTCAGCGTCCCTTCCATTAAGGTGTGACAGTTTCATAAACACGAGCAACCAACACCTCGTTCACCCTCTAGCTAAAGTCTGCACATATGTACTCATATGTACTACCCATATGTACTCTCTTATGACGCTGCTCCACACTCACACAGGCACACGTACATATCTGGGAGGCTGCTGCAATACACCTTCGCAACAATACTATCTACAATCTGTCAGTTACTTCTCACCACAGTCTCACAGTTGCACCTGAAAGGCTGCGGTGTGAGCAACCTTCCCACATGCACTGTTCAGTGTTTATATTGCTCGAGAGAAAACAAACTTTCAAAGGGGCCTTATCTATTTATTTTTATTTATTTATTTATTTTATTTTGTTTTTGATGGGGATGAAAGGCCTGCAGTCAATAAGGGCAAACAGTTAGGGCCTATATCCTTCATGCTCCTCATTTACATGTTGTTATATCCCACGACTTGTTTTTCCTCTATTTTTCTTTCCCAACCTTAACAAGCCTTATATCCCTTCGGCAGGTGAAAAAAGCTCTATGGGAATCAGCCAGAAAATAAGCATAAGAGTGTGGGTAATAATCGCGGTGTTGGTTCCCCGCTTGAGAAAATCTTAACCACAGGTTGTGCAATGCTCATCCGAATCGGATGTTTTCATCGTTTGAGCAAGCACTGCACTAGCTACAATTAAGGCTTCTCAGTTGCAATCAGTGTGACCACTCATAATATTAAAAGATCTAAAGAATGAGTGTGACCACTCATAATATTAAAAGATCTAAAGAATGGCCTAATAAAAAGATCAAATAATACCAAATTTAGAAAACAACCTTTTCACTTTCCCAGTAATAATTTTACGTAGTAGCTACGTTCATCCTGCAAATTATGGCTTATGGATATAGGTGGTGGCACTGTAGGGTGTTGTAAAGCGGGTGTTTTGTTGGTGGCACTGTAGGGTGTTGTAAAGCGGGTGTTTTGTAAATAAAGTCTACTGTGGCAGTCTTATAGAGATCGAATAAGGAGGGAGACGGAAGGAGAGAGGACAAGGCGACCGAAGACAGGCGTAAAAGTTGCAGAGGTATTGAGCTGATCGGCCCACCTCCAACCTCTTCCATCCTCCACAAAACACTGCCCGCTGGCTGAGTGGTGGTGGTGAAGGATGGGGCCAAGGAAGATACAATATACTATAGAATCCTTGGATGGAGGGGTGGTGGAAGCCTGGAAGAAAGGTGGCACCACTGTCTGGATCAGCCTAGCGACCAAGGATATATCAACATTATTATAAAAAAAGTTTATTATTGGATACTACTGCATGCAGAGGTACTACAACTTATCCTGTACTTATATAGTAATAATACAAGTGAGTTAACAACATCACAAGGCCTTACAAACCAAACAATTACTTGTATATAACAAACTTACAGAACGAGTGATTAGGGCTGGGGAGGAGGAGGAGGAGGAGGAGGAGGAGGAGGAGGAGGAGGAGGAGGAGGAGGAAGAAGAGAAAGAGAGCAGGAGCAGGAAGAGTAAGAGGAGGAGCAGCAGGAGCAGGAAGAGAAAGAGGAGGAGCAGCAGGAGCAGGAAGAGAAAGAGGAGGAGGAGCAGGAACAGGAACAGAAAGAGGAGAAGGAGCAGGAACAGGAAGAGAAAGAGGAGGAGCAGCAGGAGCAGGAAGAGAAAGAGGAGAAAGAGCAAGAGCAGGAAGAGAAAGAGGAGGAGCAGCAGGAGCAGGAAGAGAAAGAGGAGGAGGAGTAGGAGCAAGAACAGAAAGAGGAGGAGCAGCAGGAGCAGGAAGAGAAAGAGGAGGAGGAGCAGGAGCAGGAAGAGAAAGAGGAGGAGGAGTAGGAGCAGGAACAGAAAGAGGAGGAGGAGTAGGAGCAGGAACAGAAAGAGGAGGAGGAGTAGGAGCAAGAAGAGAAAGAGGAGGAGGAGCAGGAGCAGGAGCAGGAAGAGAAAGAGGAAGAGGAGCAGAAGCAGGAAGAAAAAGAGGAAGAGGAGCAGGAGCAGGAAAAAAAAGAGGAGGAGGAGCAGGAGCAGGAAGAAAAGAGGAGGAGGAGCATGAGCAGGAAGAGAAAGAGGAGGAGGAGCAGAAGGAGGAAAGGGAGAAGAAAATTTGAGGAAACAAAGAATATAGAAAAAGGAGAAAGAAAGAAAAGAAAATGGAAAAAAAATACAGAGAGGGGGTTGGGGAATCCGGAAAGCGAGGCGAAACAATAGTTAATTTACTTCTTTCCTTTTTCTGTATTATCGTAAAATTTTCTACTACTATCACTGTTCTTTTAGAGAGAGAGAGAGAGAGAGAGAGAGAGAGAGAGAGAGAGAGAGAGAGAGAGAGAGAGAGACTGACAAGCAGATTTTTTTTCTCAAATTCTAGTAATTTATAAGTAAGTATAGATCTCTGATAGAAATATATTTGCATGAAATGTAAATTCTATATGGAGAGAGAGAGAGAGAGAGAGAGAGAGAGAGAGAGAGAGAGAGAGGTGGTGTGGGAAGCAAGGTTCTCATTGACACAGGCTCTAATCCCTTAATTTGCCCAGTACAAGGTTTGGCAGCGCCGCAGGCCGGGAAATCCCCGAAAAAGCCAACGGCTAAGTGATCTTCATAAAATGGTCAGACTATAGTAAAGAGAGAGAGAGAGAGAGAGAGAGAGAGAGAGAGAGAAATGAAAAATCTTAACATGAAACAATAGAATAAAAACAGCAACAACAACAACAACAACTATTGCAACAAATACCAGAACACCACCACCACCACAACAAAAACAACAACAAGCAACACACCTCTACATATTCACTTTTCCAGGGAAGAACACGGAGATACAGGCCTCCACAACCTTATTCAACAGCCGAGGACAGTCAACATGATGCAATGTGTGGCTAACCTTATCCGTAAATTCATCGCCCGCATGTTCCTCCACGTCGACCTCCCTCTATATGTTACCTGCGCACAGAACGGGTATTCACTGATGAAGGACATTTGTTATAAGGGCCCATTGACACTGAAGCAGCCTTTTCAGGCCCTGAAAATTTACTAAAAACACCTTATATTGACATAATTCATTCAAACACACCCACGGGAAGCCATACACATACAAACCACTTCAGAAACTCAATAGCATAACAAAACACACTAAAAAACCACAGATCAACTCAAAATGGTTCGAAACACATGAAACTCACTAAAAACTCCCTACATATACTCAAATCAACCGCCCCTTCTCACACACACACACACACACACACACACACACACACACACACACACACACACACACACACACACACATACATAAACACACACACACACACACACACACACACACACACACACACACACACTAAAAGATCCCTAAAAAACACACACACCACTAAAACATTCAAAACTAACACAAAACACACTCAATACACCAACAAACACCTGAAAATAGTTACAAAACACACTAAAAACATCCAAATAATTAAACACACCTCTAAAACACACGTAAAATTCGTAAAATATAGCTAAAAAATCTAATACACACTCAAAAAACAAGAAACGCACCCAAAACATACTTATAACACCCAAAACACCCTAGTGGACACACTTAAAACACCCAAAATGCACACCAAGCCAAAAAAAAAAAAAAAAACATTATAAGGAACGTTAGGATTAAAAGGGACACTTACCTAAATATTACACCTTGGCTCCCTCGCCTAATTCGAATCTATTTATAATTTCCTCTTCGTCCTCATCATTTTTTTCTCTTCTTCTTCCTTCTATTGCTTTCATCTACACGTATGAGCCTAGAAACATATCAAAACACTAGATATTGGATAAAATATTGAGGATATGGAGGGTAACTTAAGTATTGTGGCTTAGCTCCTCCTCTCTTTCTCCTTTTCTTTCTTTCTTATCCTCTTTTATTTCTCCTTTTATCTTCATTTTGCTACCAATATCTACACACCTAAACCTAGAAACACACGAAAACACGTAGAAATCAGTAAATATTAGGCAAAATATACACGAACTGCAGGTTTAGAAAAGAGGCGGAAACACCGGCGGTTTTTGCCGACAGGCCCCCTCTCCCACGGGGGCCCTAGCCAACAACCACCACCCAAGCCGCCTGCTGAGTACTTTTTTTTTTTTTTTAAATATTTCCTAATAGTAATATCACGCTTCCATGGTTTGTTTTTATGGTTTCCATATATGTTTTGTTGTGTTTGAAGTGTGTTTTCCGCTTGTGTTAGGTAAATATGTAGCGTTTAGTGGTGTTTCATGGCGTATGTTAGTCTTTTGAACGATCAAAATTTTTCTTCTCACTTTGAGCTTTTTCATTTTAAGCTGTAAGTGGGCCTTTACGCTATCATAGAATGGAATGTGTTCTTTTAAATGTGATATTGATATAATGAGCGAAATATGTAGACTTTGAAATGGTGTTTGGTGCTTTAAAACAAGTCTTATTTTTCTTTAGTTTATTTACTCACGTTTTTGCTTCTCAGTCTAAGTCGCTGTAGAATGCCTTAAAAGATAGCTCAGACTCCTTAAAATGTTTGAAAATATTCGCCAAGTTCAACCTTTCATAACATTTTAGGAAAGTTATTGGTGAAAAGTTTTCTTTACTTTAACTTAATTAATTTAGACATTTACTAAAAACTAATTAAGCAGGGCGTATTTTGATATTTTGAAAATTATTCTAAAAATTTGTCACCTCATAAAATATCATGCATTCAGCCGTGGCTTCGATTTTTCTAAAAGTTATTTTTCAAATCAAATTAATTACGTAATTTAACCGAGTCATCCCCTTTCCCGTTCTCTCTGAGGACCACAGTCCAGGTGGTGACTCATCATAGCCCCAGGCTGGCGCTTCTTTTCTAAAACTGCAGTTCGTCAATATTTTGCTTAATATTTACCGATTTCTACGTGTTTTCGTGTGTTTCTAGGTTCAGGTGTGTAGATATTGGTAGGAAAATGAAGATAAAAGGAGAAATAAAGGAGGATAAAGAGGAATGAAGGAGAAAGGGAGGAGGAAGAGGACGAGGAGCAAAGCCACAATACTTAAGTTACCCTCCATTTCCTCAATATTTTGTCCAATGTCTAGTGTTTTGATGTGTATCTAGGTTCATACGTGTAGATGGAGGCAATAGAAGGAAGAAGAAGAGAAACAGAGGAGGAGGACGAAGAAGAAATGAGAAATAGATGCGGAATAGGAGAGGGAGCCAAGGTGTAATATTTAAGTAAGTGTCCCATTTAATCCTAATGTTCTTTATAATGATTTTTGTTGATTTGGTGTGTATTTTGGGTGTCTTAAGTGTGTCCATTAGGGTTTTTAGGGTGTTATAAGTATCTTATGTTTGAAAATACTGGCCAAGTGAAAATGGTTCAACTTTTCAGAACGTTTTAGGAAAGTTACTGGTGAAAAGTTTTCTTTACTTTAACTTAATTAATTTAGACATTCAATAAAAACTATTTAAGCTGGGGATATTTTGATATTTTGAAAATTAGTTTAAATATTTATCACGTCATATAATATCATGCATTCAGCCGTGGCTTCGTTTTTTCAAAAAGTCTTTTTTTCAAATCAAATTAATTATGTAATTTAACCGAGTCATTCCCTTTCCCGTTCTCTCTGATGACCACAGCCCAGGTGGTGCATCCAGCCTCTGGCGCGTGTACCAGGGCCGTCAAAAATATTCCCTGCAGAAAATAAATGTGTAGTGTTTTATTTGAGCCTTGCCTTCAATTATCCCATTCCCATAATGATATCTTTATATTACGGTGGAATGAGGCTGTATGTCTTAGCTTGGCGTGATCCTGCGATTAAAGAGTACAATAGTTTTTTCCGGCGAGCGACGAGGGAGATTCGTCTGGCAGTTCCTTTTCATTTTTCTCCTTTCATATATATATATATATATATATATATATATATATATATATATATATATATATATATATATATATATATATATATATATATATATATATATGAAAGGAGAAAAATGAAAAGGAAGAATCACTTAATATTCCCATTTATCTATTATATCTTTTTTTTTTTTTTTTTACGTAGGGAAGAGGGCCATCCAAGGGCAAAAAAAAGAAAGTTAGAAAAAAGCCCACTTGAGCGCTGGCTCTCCAAAGAGTAAAAAAAGTGCCAAAACCGTCAGCCAGAATAAGGGGAGCAAATGCCTCGATACCACCCTCTTAAAAGAAGACAAGATGTAAGAATTTGGAAATACAGATGCAGGGAGGGAGTTCCAGAGTTTACCAGTGAAAGGGATGAATGATTGAGCGTACTGGTTAACTCTTGCAATAGAGTTGGACAGAATAGGGATGAGAGGAAGAAGAAAACCTTGAGCAGCGTGGCCGCAGGAGGAGGGAGGCATGCAGTATATATATATATATATATATATATATATATATATATATATATATATATATATATATATATATATATATATATATATATATACATAAAAATATATGTAGATATTACAATGACTTTTTTCTTAGCAGTTTTAAAGTGTTTGGATGATGTGTTTGTGTTTTGCTGGTGAAGGAAAACAATTCCTCTCAGAAAAGGAGGAAAATAAAGCAAAGGGAAATTCTGGTCATTTGTATGGGGCATTTTACACGAATTGTGTGATTTATACTTCAATGCCTAAATCAATGTGTTGCTGTCAAGGTGAGATAAAAAAAAAAAGACATGGATGGGCTAATTGGCTTCATATATTGCATTGGTGTCAAAAAATACAATTGAGAGAGAGAGAGAGAGAGAGAGAGAGAGAGAGAGAGAGAGAGAGAGAGAGAGAGAGAGGACAAATCAAACCGTTACTGTTTCAGAATATCTACAACACAAATAAAAAAAAAGTTGTGTAAAGAAAACGAAGAAAAGAAAGTAACAAAAGAAAAAGAAACGGTATGAAATAAGGAAAACAAAGAAGCGAGAGTAAAAAAAGAAAAAAAAGAAAAAATATAGAGTAAATGTCAGAACTGTATACCAAACCCCAATTTGTAAACAGGGTGAGAGAAAGAAGTGTCCCTCTAACTTTTGGTAATGGAATTTGAATCAGGCCAAGTCAGGAGTGCGTTTATGTGGTAAAAAGCTGAAATATTGTAGATTATGGCTCAGCTTTCCTTTTTTTTTTTTTTTTAGAGTTTGTTCTACGGCCACTATCACATTTTTTTTTCTTTTGTTGTTGTTGTTGTTGTTGTTGTTGTTGTTGTTATTGTGAGATCTCGTTGCTTCGATGCCAAATTCAGTCAGTCAGTCGCTCGCTCAATCGGTCAATCTCTCACTTAGTTTCTCTTTTCACTAACACCACCAGCACTGCCACACCATTTTTTTTTTTATTCTCCTATACCAGCACGTATTTAACTTTCCACCACCACCAGGAATCTCTCTCTCTCTCTCTCTCTCTCTCTCTCTCTCTCTCTCGGGGTCTGGTGGCGTAGTTGCATGGTTAAGGCGGGTCGCGTTCGAATCCTGGCCAAATCTAGCTGTTCGGTGGTAGATGTAGCGTTCTCCCGTTAACCCTAGCGGTGCCATATGACCTCAGCTGTTGCGGCGGCTAATGGAATAATTCTCTCTCTCTCTCTCTCTCTCTCTCTGCGTCACCAGCAACAATGTATAATGTGGTGAAAGAAGCAAAATTAAGGAAATATTTGTAAAGAAAAGTATAACAGTACATAATAACCCCAAATATCATGTCAAAATTATACACGAGACAGTTAATTCACGTTCATATGAATTATTTTGCTGTCAGGGAAATAAAGTAAAGGTTTAGATGGGAATAAGCAATGAGAGAGAGAGAGAGAGAGAGAGAGAGAGAGAGAGAGAAGCGAACTAGCTAACATCTATATTAATATGACGCAAATTGCACCATTATCTTCAAATTTTCACAGTCAAGAATAACGAAATGAGCCAAACTAAATCCAAAACAAAGGCTGTATCGGAAGGGAAAGGATTAGTAAAGCTTCCTAAGTAGATAGAGGACTAGTTTCCACAGCGCAGGTATTACGTCACTTAGCGGGGCACGGTCACTCAAATCAACCAAGCCTCACTCAGTACCTGCCGGGAATGAGTCTTGTGTGATATTCTAATCTTGTTTAATCGCGCTTCCTGGCTCTTCCCAAATGGACTACAAGGGATGGACGCGACCTGGAGGGAGTGAAAAAGGTATGGAACTGCCTGTATAGTTTAGGAATGACAATTTACGTATACTAAGCCCGTATTCTGAAATATTTCTCCGCCTCACCTCCATTAGATGTTACCATGTAGTTGTCACACGATACTCTAAGGGTGTTATTATTGTTCTAGTGATAAGTTAGCTTGACGTCTGTATCATTATAAGGAGAAAATGTAATGGTCTTGTGAAGGCTGGTAATTATCGATGTGGTTTTGGAAAATAGTCGTAGCGTTTCTGAACACGGGTCTAAGATTAGAGGAAAATGGCTTGTTTGCGGTCAGTTGTCACTCTTGTAAAATGAAATAGTGATATTGGTATTCTTACTCAGTGTTGGTTGTTTCTTTTATATATTGATATCTTTTGTATTTGTTTGTATACTTCTTATTTTTGGCGTTATTTTCTATTTACTTATTAATTGACTTTCCTTTATTTTCGATTCATTTTGTTGTTGATTGTTTCAAAATGTCTGCTACCGGTGCGTCTTTTGTGATGAAAGATAAGTACTTTCTTAGCATAAATATCTATTGTGCAGTTGGTACTATTCTCTCTCTCTCTCTCTCTCTCTCTCTCTCTCTCTCTCTCTCTCTCTCTCTCTCTCTCTCTCTCTCTCTCTCTCTCTCTCTCTCTCTCTCTGTTTCCAGTTCTTATTTCACTTAATATCTTCAATCAAATCCATGCATGTTTATCCACTAATTACCTTAACTACTGACACGGCTGTTACAGTTTGGCGTTCTTGGCAGCCAAAGTGCCAGTGTCGTTATGTAAACAAATCCAACCCAATCTATTATAAGCCTACGCAGAAGAAATGAGTTAATAAAAAAAAGCATTATCGTACTGCCTTGCTTTCCAATGCAATGTTTTCCCACTAACTACCTCAACTGCTGGTACGTCGGTTACTGTTTATAATTACTGACAGCCTTGGTGAGATTACGTATTGTTATATCCAACAATTAATCCCCATAAGAAATGAGATGATAAAAAAAAATATCGTACCACTACCTTGCTGTCCAATGCAATGTTTTCCCACTAACTACCTCAATTGTTGGTACGGCGATTACTGTTTATAATTACTGAGAGCCTTGGTGAGATTAGCTGTTATATAATCCAACAATTCATCCCCTACTGGAAGAATTTTCTACATTAACTACTTCAACTACAGGTACTAGCATGACTGTTACTCCTTGGTGTTAAGTATTGGCAGCTTTAGTGAGACTGGGTGTGCTACAGTCAAACCAAACCCGTCGTAACCACAATCATCCTAACAGATTCGATAGATATATTTGTATTTTGTATTCTATTAGGTTTTTTTTTTATTTTTACTGAGTGATCTAGTCTTATCTATTTTTTTTTTTAACTACCAACGACACTACAGTAGCATCCTCCTCGACGTCCATCAATTCCAGGAAGATAGAAATGCAAACGCTCTTTGCAAACAGTACGTACTTTATTGATAAACATAGCTATTCAGTACACATCAAATGAACCAGAACGAACGGGGGTGAACGAACGAAACATTGAATCAAGCCGACAACAAATACACTTAAGTAGAGCACATCACATTCACGGCTGTCCCTGTATGGAGTGCCGCTGGGCGAGGTGCTGGTGGCCCGTGCGTTACACCTTTTCCACAGAAGAACAAGGCCCGTACTCTGAAACGCCTTCTCTCACCACGACTATTTTCAAAGGTCACAGAGGAGATTTGTCAAAATTTTACGTGTTTGTCTTTTGTTAATGTTGTAATATCATCAGTCTGTCATTAGAAAGGTAAAAACCATTAAAAACGCGTATAACTTTTAACTAGAGCCTTTGAGATCGGTGTGCGGCATGGAAGCGTTTCAGAATATGGCCCTTCAAGTATGGTTCACGCTGGCAAAGACCGTGTGAGTAGGAGCTGCCACACCCCTGCTGGTATTCCCTTTCATTCCCATCACCTCCCCTTGTGGTGGATTGGAGGGCCGTCATATCTTAGCCCCAGCAGGAAGCGTTGTATCTTGTCCCTCGGTGCTATCTGTGGGGCGGAGGAGCGGTGGGGAGCATTGTGGCGGTGAGCGAGGCCAGCAGGGTAGCGAGCAGGATGACGCCGCTTGCTGAGACACTTGCTGCGCGCTGGATGGCCGCTGGATACTCGTCTGGGAAACAGTATAATACTAGGTTAGTTTTATGTTGGGCATATAGGCAGGAAGACACAGTAAGGAGGGATTACGAGTAGATAGGTGTACGAGGTTGTGATGAGAAGAAACACAGGATGAGAGGCTATGGTGAGAGGAAAGCGTGATTTATATAGAGGAAGGAAGCTGTAGTGGAGAGGAACACTGGTATACTGGTTGGAGGCTGGAGGGGAAAGCATTTACGTCTCTGTCTGTCTGTCTGTCTGTCTGTCTGTCTCTCTCGTGGCGAACCTCAAAGCAGTCCCTTACTAGTTTCTACAGCACCAAGTACCATTCCTGCTGTTCGTGTTGTTCAGAGCGTTACGTGAAGCAACCCCGGCGCTTCCTTCTGTAGGCTGCTACACAGTGATTGCGTCTCACATGTCAAGTATATTAGATTTGTATCTCCGAAAGTGGTAATCTAAATAGCCAGTTGAAGTCATCATTACTGCTATTACTGCTGCTGCTACTATTGTTGTTGCTGCTGCTGGTGTTTTTTTTTTTTCTTTTTCCTTTATTACCATTTTCTACTAAAACTTCCTCCTCTTCCTCCTACTTCTACCACCACATTCCTATCATTTACTCTATATTTCTCTTCCTCTTACTACTACTACTACTACTACTACTACTACTACTACTACTACTACTACTACTACTACTACTACTACCAGCAGCACAGTCAGACAGCCTCTAGAGGGCCACGAGACCCACCAGGCACCACGTGGATGGTCACACTGGCGGCGGCGAGGTTGGTCACATTGCAGTAGTAAATGCCGGAGTCCCGACGCCCTGCCTGGGTCACGCGCAGCCACGAGCGAGCCACGGACCCGCGCAGCTCCGTCTTGAGGCTGTGGGGAGAGAGAGGCGGGTGTGAGAAGGAGACCTGGCAGGGTATATTCAAGTAGACACGTGTGGAAGGGCAAAATATTAAGTGGCTGCTGAGAGGGAAGACAGATCGTGTACATTGGAACATACATACAGAGAAAATATAAAGAGGCAATAATAGCTAATCATTTGAACGAACACGTCTATAGAGAGTATAGATTAAAAAAACAAGACAAGAGAGTTGACTTTTTCAGTACTGGGACGCATTTTTATTCCGAGTTTTGGTTGTGATTAGACGATTTTATTGACATTAGGAAGGATCTATGGTGCTAAGAAGATTAATGGCCATAGACTTCACTATTTTGATCCCCCACATAAGTTTCTGAAGCTGTATTAAATCCCCATATAGTAAGCAGAATGAATAGGAAAACGCGGCATGGTACTGAAGGGGTTAAACTGGCTATGGAGAGAGGCTGACGAGAGGGAAGACAGCTCATGAACACTGGAATGACATACGTAGGAAGGATGGAAAATGGTAGATGTGGTCATTGGGATAGACAGAGAGAGCAAAGCAAGGTAACCTGATTCCATGGAGAGGCTGTGGAGAAGGAAAACAAGGCGTGGAAATTAGAAAGGATACGTGTAGGGAGGTATAAAGAGAGAAGAGTTGATGTTTGAATAATTACGTGTTAGGAAGTGAAAGAAGTAATAGGAAGTGAAAGTTAAATGGTTGTAGAGAGGCTGAGAGAAGGACAACCCATAGATACTGAGGTGGATACGTGTAAGGAGGAGGTGAAGAGATAGAAGTCACGTTTCTTCTCCCATACGGTTTGAAATGTTGCAGAAGAGAAGTATCATGACAACTCCAGAACTAAGGTAGCTTATTATTTTTTTTCTTGACGGGGATGGCATATTGAGTTGTCTCTCTCTCTCTCTCTCTCTCTCTCTCTCTCTCTCTCTCTCTCTCTCTCTCTCTCTCTCTCTCTCTCTCTCTCCACTCGTCAAACTAATTAAGGCATAGAAAAAAATAGTAAACACAATCGCGGTAAAATAAAAGCTGCCAGAGTCTTTTCATGATGTATTCCTTGTCTCATTACTGCAAAATAAAAGAAAATGGAAACGTATCTTATATAACAAACACTCCCTACCTACTTCTGTATTTCTGTTTTCCTACGACTTGACTTCTTTCAACTCCTTCAGTGCTGGGACGTATTTCTACCATGAATGAGTTTTTGATTATAATTAGGCTTTTATTTACATTAGGAAGTGTCTATGGAGGTGAGAAGATTAATAGTCAGAGTCTTCACTATTTTAATCCCCCCACATGAGTTTCTGAAGCTGAATAAAATCGCCAAATAGTAAGCAGAATAAATGTTAAAACGTCATCGTACTGAGGAGGTTAAGAGGGAGGTATCAAGATATTTGTTTCTCAATTTGGTTAACTCTTTACTTTTTCTTTTAGGGAACCAACACTCAAGTGAACCTTTTTTTTATATTATTTTGTTGCCCTTGGCTGGATTCTCTCTTGTATAAAAAATCAGTATACGAAAAAAATAAGAGAAAAATCTACTCTTTATTAACACACTAGACGAAAGAAAGGAAAAAAGAAGGAAAAATATAACTTTCTTTATTCACGTAATAAATAAAAACGAAAATTATAAAAAACCGACGAAAAAACACTTCATTAACGCAGAGAGAGAGAGAGAGAGAGAGAGAGAGAGAGAGAGAGAGAGAGAGAGAGAGAGAGAGAGAGAGAGACAGACAGACAGACACTAGCAACCATGAAAATATACAAATCCGATCTTTCTCTCTTTTTTCTCTCTCTCACTCTCACTGTTGAAATTTATAGCGCGGAAGTTGGCGAGCTGACATTTTGCTGTCACACTAATTTTTACTGAAAACTTGCAACGGCGCAGCGAGACTTATCCTTCCTGGAGTGACGGAGGCCCTTCACGCTGGCCCACGATGAAATAACACTGGAAAGTCGCTGTATTTCAATCTTTTCACTATTCCTCCTTTTTTTTTTTTCTCTCTCCGTACTGTATTTTGTTATTAACCACTTCAGTATTAGGAGGGATTTTTACCTTGACTTTAGGTTTGTTTAAGGGATTTTATTTACGTTAGGAAGAGTCTATGGAAGCTAAAAGAATAATGGCCAGAGTCTTCACTATTTTAATCCCCACATATGTTTCTGAAGCTGTATAAAATCAAATAGTAACCAGAAGGAATATGCAAACGCGTCATGCTACTGAAGGGGTTAGTTTGAAAGAATATGCCCTTTTTGATGGATTTATTTATTTACTTATTTATCTATTTGCCTTTTTCACTCTTCCAGTTCCTTCTCGCGGGGAAAATTCATCAGTAGTTGTAGAAATAGTACGATTGTTTTGATGTTGGAGTAGATTTATGGCGACACAGGAATGTAGATTTTAGTTTTATTGTTTTATTGTTGTGTTTCTACGGGACTAAGTAATGTGCTGCCCAGAGAGAGAGAGAGAGAGAGAGAGAGAGAGAGAGAGAGAGATTTTACTTTGGCTTTGTTTATATATTTGTTTATCTCTATAGTGTGTGTTTCCTGTCTATCTATTTCTCTCTCTCTCTCTCTCTCTCTCTCTCTCTCTCTCTCTCTCTCTCTCTCTCTCTCTGTGTGTGTGTGTGTGTGTGTGTGTGTGTGTGTGTGTATATGTGTGTGTGTGTGTGTTTATGTATCTATATCTCTATCTATATTCAACTATTTACATGTCTGTGTGTGTGTGTGTGTGTGTGTGTGTGTGTGTGTGTGTGTGTGTGTGTGTGTGTGTGTGTGTGTGTGTGTGTGTTAGTCTTTGTCTGTCAGTTTGTGTCAGCATTTATTTATTCGTCTGTGTTTATGTTGCTCTGTCAATTTATATTTTTCAAGAGTAATGTAACAAACCAAAGTAAAACGAAAAGGAAAGAAAGACTGGAGCGGATGGGACAGGATTTGTAAAGCTATATCTATCTGTTTTATCTATCTATATCTATCTATCTATCTATCAGGCAATCAATCTATAAATCTTTCAATCTATCTATATTTAAAACTACAGTACAATATACGACTAATACAATTCTGGAGCATATTCTCAGACACTTTGGCACCACACCTGTACTATTGTCAAAACCCCCACACTTTGAATATACACGAGGTTTTAAGGGGAAAATTTTACTGCTACAGTGCCAAGTTAACGAGACTTCTATGGATGTTTTTACGGCAACAGTGTCAAGTTAACAAGACTTCTACATTCTTAACAGAAAAAAAACGCTCTTGATAACCCGGTTGATCATCGCTGTGACCTTTTGAAACTAGTCGTGTAGAGAACAAAGCGTTTCAGGAGACCAGGCACTGAACGTCACGAAAGAAGAAAACGAAGGAAACGAAGCACCAATAAATCAAAAGAAAACGGAAAAGAGGAGGGAGGAACTATTACAAAAGCTCCTGGCCTGAAGCACAACCTGAACTAGTATTACAATGGAAATCTTTTCAAACTACAAACTACAATTGTTATACAGAGAAATCACTGACCCTTGCTAAGCCTAAAGAAACGGAGGGTGAGCACCGTTGTTTCTTCATCTCTCTCTCTCTCTCTCTCTCTCTCTCTCTCTCTCTCTCTCTCTCTCTCTCTCTCTCTCTCTCTCTCTCTCTCTTCTTCATCTCTCTCTCTCTCTCTCTCTCTCTCTCTCTCTTTCTTTCTTTCTTTCTTTCTTTCTCTTTCTCTCTCTCTCTTCTCTTTCTTCTCTCTTCTCTCTCTCTTCTTCTCTTTCTCTCTCTCTTCTTTCTCTCTCTCTCTCTTTCTTTCTTTCTTTCTTTCTTTCTTTCTTTCTCTCTCTCTCTCTCTCTCTCTCTCTCTCTCTCTCTCTCTCTCTCTCTCTCTCTCTCTCTCTCTCTCTCTCTCTCTCTCTCTCTCTCTCTCTCTAAATATTTTTCTTGCTTTTACTATTTTCTTTTCTTATTTTCAATGTAATGTTTCTCTCTCTCTCTCTCTCTCTCTCTCTCTCTCTCTCTCTCTCTCTCTCTCTCTCTCTCTCTCTCTCTCTCTCTCTCTCTCTCTCTCTCTCTCTTAAATATTTTTCTTGCTTTTATTTTTTGCTTTTCTTATTTTTCAATGTCAACGTTTGTTTTTGTCCAGCATTTCGTTACGTCATAGATATCCACTTACGTCATCATCAGCACTCATAACTTGCTGTCCTTCCATCATCCCCTCGTGCTGTAACATTTGTGTTAGCTGAATGTTTCCGCTACCAGATAATATTTTCTTTATCCTCCCTGCTTTTATCTTTATTTTTTCTTCTTTTATCGGGTGAAATCAACAAGTCACTTCTTTGATATCTGTATCTTCAAACACACACAGGCTCTTTTCTTTTATCTGCTATTTATCTATCTATTTGTTGACATATTTATACACATTCACTTAACTGACTTTATTTTTGTTACACGTAAACTGAATAATTGACCAAAATAACGATGCAGACTGAATGAAAATGAACAAATATAATTCCCAATGAGAGAGATGAGCCTTCACTTCTCATTACCAGAGAAATGAAATCTTAGACTTGGCGAGTTTCTGCTTCTTTCTCGCCGGGGTGTGATGTGCTCGAGAAAGCTAGTTAAATTGTCACTTCCTTGGTTGTGCCCACACTGAAGCGCGTCACAGCCACCAGGAACGTCTTTAGGTAATCTTGAGTCGTCCTATTGCCTTCACTGTTGCGAAAATTGATATAAAAAGCTGCAATAAACAGTTCCCCAGCCTGCACACCACTAATCGCCATCATGGTGACTCTTCTAACCAAGTGACTCCAGCTAAGGTAACGTAAGACTGGATTCACTGCTACTGACTGAATTATTCATCTCCATTCACTAAAGTATTGTGTTGTTTATAGAGGACAAAGAAACTGACTATTTATTCACATTCCTAACAAAACTTTTTTCAATGCATATATTAACGGGTTATACATAAACGAAAAAAAGCTGGTATGATATGAATAATTCCGGATTTTACGCATTGAAGTTATGTGTATCGTTAGCTTTATTCTTTAATTTCTTAGTGACTGTACGCGTAAGAACACAACACAAGGAGAGCTGTCAATAAATCTTACCATTCTTATTCTGAAAAGCTCTCTACTGGTTCATTACTTACTGTTTACCGAGGTTTTTTCTACTGCCACTGTTTAAGAGCCATTTTTTTCCTATCTCTAAAAAATCATAACCTTACCATGTTAAAACTGTTACTTATTTTCTCGATTACTTATTTTTTTTTGCGACTCGACACTATAGCTTTGAGTATAAGTTTCTGTATATCTCTGTAAATCTAACGCTGTCAAGCATAAACCCGTTACGTCTCCGTCTCTCGTGATTGCCAGCCCTAAAGCTCGTGTCTAAATTAGCCTTACTATAATAGAGAATACCTAATCACCAGTCCTCCAACAAGAGTCAGCGATAATGGCGTAAATAATGACCAGTTTGTCCCCGTGCGTCGCTGCACCTGAGTCGGGAAGCATCCGGCGGCAGGCAAGAGCTAAGGCCTCGCTCGTTATGTGGTAAAAGTGTGATTAGTTCTCCGCCAGCCGTTACGAACACGCCGCAGGAAGCCACCACCATACTTCACGGCGGCTGACTGACCGCTGCCGCCAAGAGAAACCGCTTCAGTGTTCATAATTCTTGGAGCGCTTTCTCTTTCTCTCGCTGCCATGACTAAGCGGCTTGTAACAGGTTGTGATGGAAGTTATTGGGCTTTTCTAAGGAGTTTTCGTGGTTACTGGATGATTTAACAGGCTATTGTGGAACTTACTAGTTTTCATGTGTGTTTTTTTATGACTAGTGATAGTTAAAAAGTTTCATGTACGGATGGAAACGTGTGTGTGTGTGTGTGTGTGTGTGTGTGTGTGTGTGTGTGTGTGTGTGTGTGTGTGTTCTTTTTTCCATCATATACATTTAGTTTTTTTTTTTTATTTCTACCGTATAATATGAAAAGAAAAATTTCCTTCCATTTTTTTCACATTCACCATAACTTATCATCTTACTTATCATTTATCATTATTTTCTAAAGATATGAAAAAAGAAAGCATACACGTATATCTATCTTCACATTTCCTCTATACATCTATCACAATTGCCTTTCTTCATAATGATATAAAAACTCTGGATTATTTCTCACACTCAAAAAAACACTTTAAGTTCCTATTCATCTCATGCTTAGCGTAGGTATAGAAAACTCTACGTCTTTGTTAATTTCTCTACCTTTCACTTCCATTCACTACACATTTCACCATCGCGCAGAAAAAACAGAGTAGAAAAAGGAGGGAATTCGCAACTTTTAGTATTTTTACCAGCAGTTGATGTGAAGCCAAAAAGTCACGTTTAACAAGGAAACACGGGAATTCCAACTGAGTGAGGAATGCTTGGGAATATTTCAAGTATTTGTTTCTGCGGCAAGACTAAAGCGGCTGACAGAGAGAGAGAGAGAGAGAGAGAGAGAGAGAGAGAGAGAGAGAGAGAGAGAGAGAGAAGCGTTTAGCGAGGAGTTGGAGAAACATTTTTGTCCTCCTCCGCCTCCTCCTCCTCCTCATGTTCATTCTTCTCCTCCTCTTCCTCGTCCTCTTCCTTTTCCTCCTTCTACTTCTCTTTCGCTTCCGTTTCCTCTCCTTTCGTCTCCTCCTCCTCCTCCTCCTCCTCCTCCTCCTCCTCCCTCCTCTTCCTCTTCCTCTTCCTCCTCCTCCTCCTCCTCCTCCTCCTCCTCCTCCTCCTCCTCCCTTCCTCTTCCTCTTCCTCTTCCTCCTCCTCCTCCTCCTCCTCCTCCTCCTCCTCCTCCTCCTCCTCCTCTTCTTCTTCTTCTTCTTCTTCTTCTTCTTCTTCTTCTTCTTCTTCTTCTTCTTCTTCTTCTCTTCCTCCTCCTCCTCCTCCTCCTCCTCCTCCTCCTCCTCCTCCTCCTCCTCCTCCTCCTCCTCCTCCAGAATACAACAGTGGAGGGAATGAAAAGCTGTAGAAGGAAAATCAGATGAAGGAATAGAAATAGTAAGAAACGAAAGTAGCAGTTTTTTTTTTTCTGCCTTTATGATATTGATCCTTGTGTTCCTAATCTTCTTTTTCTTCCTTTTGTTATCACATTCTCTCTATTCATCAATTTATTTCATGTGTTCTCGTTTTGTTTTCTTCTTACAACTTTCTTTTCCCTCTTGTCATTTTTCTCTTCCTTTCACTTCCTCCTCTCTCTCATATTCTCCTTTCTCCTCTTACTATTAGTGCTTCTCTTCCTTCAGTCATTCTATTTCTCTTTATCATCCTCTCTTTCGTATCCTCTTATTCCCTTTCTTCTCTCATATTCTCTTTCTCTTCTTCTTACTCCTTACCTTCGTTTATATTCTCTGACTCTTCCTTCTCTTTCTATCCTCCTATTTTCTTTCTACTTCTTTCCTTTTCTTTCTCTTATGTTTCCTGCTTCCCATTCTCTCCTTTCCCTTCCTTCACAGTCTCCATTTTCTCCTACTCCTCTCTTTTTCTTATATCGTTCTTGCCTTCCTCTTAATCCTATCCTTCTAATATTCTCTTTCTACAGCTTCCCTTATGCCACCCTACTCCTCCTCCTCCTCCTCCTGCTCCTCCTCCTCCTCCTCCTTCATTCCTCTTTGCCGTCCCATTATTCTTTCCTTCCCTCATGTCCTTGTCTTTATACTCCTTCCTTTTGTACTTCCCTTCACTTTTTCTCACTTCTTTACCTCCCTACCGTCTCTCTCTCTCTCAGCTTCCACCGCTGGCTTGGTTAATACAATTCATAATCTTGCTCATTATTTTACTCATAACTTTAAAAATCCTTATTCTAGTGTTCTTATTTTTTCCGAGTTTCAGGTCCTAAATTCCAGGGTGTGGGTTATATGTTTTAGGGGAATTTTGAATTTTGTTTTAATTTATATATTCTCAAAGTATTTTTTTTTTTTTTGCTGAATTGTAAGATGTAAATTCTAAGTTATTGATTTGATTTGTTTTCTAAATTTAACGTTGTGATTTCTACTTTTAAATTCCGAATCATTCGTATATCTTCCTTAGGTTTGTTCAAGATTATAAGTTACATATCACAATGTTATTATCGATTTTATGTTACAAATTTTCAACTTCGAGTTTAGAATCTTATGCTTTATTATCTGTCCTAGTTTTAGAATATAAGTTCCGGACTCGAAAGTTTTACGTTATATATGAACTCTGAATTATAAGCTACCCTCTGCTCTGATTTCTTTTCTATATTCATCTGCAACTTTTAGGAACTTGTGTACTGTTGTAGGCACTAGAGGTATAATAGTTGATAGTGATGTATTGAGGAAAGACACGATCAGACATATTTTTTTCTCATTCTTAAGTATCCATGCAAACAAATCCTTACACTGCTCCAAGTACTAATAAAAAAGAATGACCATATAAAAGGGTTAATTCTATATTCGCATTTCCTCAGTTTATAAAAATCTGAAACAAAAAGATTTATTTTGTCAATCGTTAAGTTTTGGATTTGAAAATAGTTTCTAAACATCAAAATAAGAAAAGATTTGAGCCCCAAGCTCTCAATATGAAGCTTCTTAATTGTAAGTGAAATGTAGATTCTAAATCCCGAAAATTTTTAAATCTATACTAAAGTTTTAAATTCGAAATATTTCTACCTTTAAGATTTTTCTGCACTCATAGATCAAACAGTATTCATGAAATCATGATTCCAGCGTTCTCAAAAACGGACAGCGCTGCAAAAAACAACAGATCGGTCGCCTTTGCTTTCCATTAGAGGCTCTTTGTGTCTAAAACGCGATTAACCTGTATTTATCTCTCCGAAAAACCGAAGCACTACCCTGTAAACAGCAGTGAGGCAGGCAGGGAGCCTCGCTGTGGCGAGGAGAAGTGGCTGTAAATGCTGTGAATGCCTCAGTGCTGCGCCTCACGCTTCCCCGGACCCGTGTTTGACTTGCTGTTGTGAGGAAGCAGTGAGTTACAAGCGTGCAAACAACAAGGGATTAATACGCCGCCGTGCCGAGACACGAGCCGGCCCGGTGTGGTTGGTGGAGGAATACATGAATTAAGGCTAGGTCGGTGATTGCTCAGGATTCCGGGCCAATGTATGGGATTGGGGGAGGAATTGATGCATTATCTGGATGGGTTTGACCGTGAGGATTGATTATAGAGGATTAGGTACCTACTGTGCGGATATTCAAAGAGGTGAATGCTAAAATAAATAGAAGAACGGTTTTGATGTAGATTTAGACGAGAAGAGGAATTTTCAATAACAAAGGTCAAATATCAACACGAGAAAACAAACCATATGAGATTAAGAAAGTATGAACAATGACGGTAAAGGATTGAGTATGCAAAGTCCTCAGCACAGTGACAGACTATTCAGTCAGAAATAGAAGGTAAGTACGGTGGCAAAGTATTAAGTGAGACTGTAAAAGTTCTGAGTAAATTTTAGAATAATTAGTGAGAGTAAAATAATTAAGTACTTTCTAAGCGAACGAGATCGATTATGAAAGGCGCAGTGACCAGACTTATAGTGAAAGAACCATTGCAAAAAGTTAAATATGTGAAAGAACCATTGTAAAGGGTTAAATACGTGAAAGAACCATTGTAAAGAGTTAAATACGTGAAAGAACCATTGTAAAGAGTTAAATACGTGAAAGAACCATTGTAAAGAGTTAAATACGTGAAAGAACCATTGTAAAGGGTTAAATACGTGAAAGAACCATTGTAAAGAGTTAAATACGTGAAAGAACCGTTGTAAAGAGTCAAATACGTGAAAAAAACCGTTGTAAAGAGTCAAATACGTGAAAAAACCATTGTAAAGAGTTAAATACGTGAAAGAACCATTGTAAAGAGTTAAATACGTGAAAGAACCATTGCAGAGTTAGATACGTGAACGAACCA
>NC_059264.1:11830334-11860334 GCF_017591435.1 Portunus trituberculatus
CAGTGTTTCAAAGCTCCCTAATGGCTCAGCACTAACTGTATGATTACTGAGTCGATTCCATTCATCTCGACCACTTTGTTTGAGAACCAATTTGTCGACGCCATGTGATCTCGTTCACACACACACACACACACACACACACACACACACACACACACACACACACACACACACACACACACACACACACACACACACACACACACACACACACACACACACACACACATTTTTAACCCCTTAAGTACCATGACGCGTTTCCATATTCATTCTGCTTACTATTTGGTGATTTTATACAACTTCAGAAACTCATGTGGGGGATTAAAATAGTGAAGACTGTGGCCATTAACTTTCTGACTTCCTTAGACCCTTCCTAATGTCAATAAAGTGGTCTAATCGTACACAGATCTCAAACTGAATATTGTGGCCCAGTATTGGAAGGGATTAACAGTCGACAAGAAAAAAAATAAGATATGCATTGATATGTCGCGTATTTTCATCATCAACACGAGTCAACGGACAAAGATGTGATTGCATTTATTTATTCTTTCTTTTCTTTACGTATCTGTGACATATTGCCATCGTAGTGGTCGTGACGTGACGCGACGCAGGACGAGTATCACCAGCACAAACAGAAGCATACTCTGATATTGAAATTTCAGTGTTTCGATATTATTTGGTATTTCTGTTGGCACCTTGAACAAAATGTGTGTGTGTGTGTGTGTGTGTGTGTGTGTGTGTGTGTGTGTGTGAATTTGCGTTTCTTACATGCCTAGCAAAAGGAATACTATATCCAGAGAGAGAGAGAGAGAGAGAGAGAGAGAGAGAGAGAGAGAGAGAGAGAGAACACATTGTAACTAATCCTCACTTTCGAAAATCGGTTCTTTGCCAAGCCGTGTCCTCTTCTGTTTATAAGGAAATGAGAAGGAATGAGAGAATGTCACAGCTCGCTTTCTACAGAACACATTGACTCTCTCTCTCTCTCTCTCTCTCTCTCTCTCTCTCTCTCTCTCTCTCTCTCTCTCTCTCTCTCTCTCTCTCTCTCTCTCTCTCTCTCTCTCTACTACTAAGCGTTTCAGAGAGTTTGAGGGCACGTTTTTCTAGAATAACTGTAAGGAACACGCATATCATTATGAAATTTTGCCACAGTGTATTTGACACCCTCCCTAATATCCCAATGTGTCATGAATCGTAAACAGTATATAATAATGGCACTTCTCCCTATAAAAATAGGAGAAAGTCACTTATCCCTCACGAAGAAACGGACAAGTGGTGAGAAATGGTGAGAGAGAGAGAGAGAGAGAGAGAGAGAGAGAGAGAGAGAGAGGGGAGACGGGGATAGAGAGGGGGGAAGGGAGGGAGGGAGGAAGGAGCGAAATATGGGGAGGGGATGGAAGAGAGGAGGGTAGGAGCAGGGGAGGGACTATGTGGGTGGAGCTTGTTACTACGTCACAGATAGTACTACGTCACCATTTCTCACCACTTGTCCGTTTCTTCGTGAGGGATAAGTGACTTTCTCCTGTTTTTATAGGGAGAAGTGCCATTATTATATACTGTTGACGATTCTTGACACATTGGGATATTCGGGAGGGTGTCAAGTACACTGTGGCAAAATTTCATAATGATATGCGTGTTCCTTACAAAGTTATTCTAGAAAAACGTGCCCTCAAACTCTCTGAAACGCTTAGTAGGGGATCTGTACATGGTGTGGTCTGGTGTAGATAGAGTGAGAAGTTCTTGTTGGGTCGTCATTCCTACATATGGGGAGGGAATTCAGAGCACGTTGGAATGAGGGAGTCGCTATGGCCAGACGAATTCTTTGGTAATGTAAGATGCGTGCATATGGTGTGTGTGTGTGTGTGTGTGTGTGTGTGTGTGTGTGTGTGTGTGTGTGTGTGTGTGTGTGTGTGTGTTTGGA
The DNA here is from genome assembly GCF_017591435.1 of Portunus trituberculatus. Lineage (NCBI taxonomy): Eukaryota > Metazoa > Arthropoda > Malacostraca > Decapoda > Portunidae > Portunus > Portunus trituberculatus. The sequence continues at coordinate 11,832,253 of NC_059264.1, forward strand.
ATCCCTGAAGGAGGCCTGGGGTAGTGTTGTGTAGAGAGGTGGCTGTTGTGGTAGTAGTAGTAGTAGTAGTAGTAGTAATAGTAAGAATATAAGAAAATGAGGGAAGTTGCGATGTTTAAGAAAGAGAAATAAAAAGGAAAAAAAAAAAAAAGGCGAACGAAAAGGTGTGGTTATCAATTATGTCATAGAAAACACTGAAAACTTATACCAGAATAGATAATAATGGTTATAAGCGTACAAAAAGAACACGCCGTTATCACATCGGACCTTTGAAAAAAAAAAAAGTCGCTAATAACAAGGGTCAGTGTTGATGCTTTACCACTCTTATTGCTGTCAGTAGCGTCTTAGATAGCACAATGAACTAACACTAGACAATCACAGAAGCCATAACTGTCAAAGGGCTAAACTGTGAGCTTCAGTACACGTTTTTGATAATTACACATGAGGCAGCGAGACGGAAAGACGGCGAGAACTGAGATCAAAAGGAAAATAAAGCAAAGAAAAACAAGTGAAAGCCGTGCTAATTGGCGCCTCACAACACAAAGGTTAAAACAGCGAGAAAAAATTGTATTCAGGTACATTTTGCGACCGCCTACCTGCATGATTCGCTTTACTCGGAAAGGCAAAAGTGACGTGGGCAGAGAGAGAGAGAGAGAGAGAGAGAGAGAGAGAGAGAGAGAGAGAGAGAGAAAATCTTTTATGGAATTTAGGCGAGGTTTACTATAAAAAAATAAAAAAAGAAAAGAAAATACACAAAAGGAAACGAGCATAGAGGGAAGCATACTTTTTTTTTTTTCCAGGGAAGTTACTGGGAGTTACTCTTTCTATGTATGGAAATGATTGGCAGACACTTTTACTCCTTTATTGAAATTACTTGGGAGTTTCGTTTCTTGCTCCTGAAAATAACCTGGAGTTACTTTTCCCTTACTCTCTTTGGATATGTCCGTGAAATAAGGTCATGTGTGAGAGAGTCTAGAGGAAAGTAGGCTGTGGAATTCACTAAAGTTAAACGCGTCGTGTAGAAGAGAACATAAAGGAAGGCAGACAGGCTTATAGCATTAGCCTGAATTTAGTTAACAGGAGAAACACAGCAAGGAGGGGAGACAGGAAGCTTTTATCACAGCAGAGGGGGAAAGAAACTAGGAAGGACAGTGTAGATATTAACCTTTTTACTACCACTTGATACACCTTTCCCTAATTACCAACCATTCATTATTTCTCCCACGGCCACATCCCACCTTTGAACTCGATAGAAATTGCAAAATGTGCTCTTTTTTTTATATTTATACCATGTGGGCTTTTCACGGGAATTTATGGGCTAAAGGGGATACTTTTTAGGGTACCTCCTATCTCAAAGCCCACCCGCTAGGAAACAGTTGCCCCGAGTGAGGAAGCTTAACCTACACTCGGACCGTGGATCCGTGCGCTTGGAGACCCCTGGGACCCCAAAGCACGCATGGTTCCACTGTACCTATAACTTTCTTGTGGCTCATAAAGATAACACATGATGCATTACAGTGCTCGTACCTGTGTCGTATCAAACTGAAAAGGTAAAGTTGAGACGTAAGAGAACACAGGGAAAGGGAAAGGTTACTGGCTTGGGTTTAGTTAAGAGAAGCGTGGCACGGAGGGGAGGCGCCAAGCTCGTATCATAGCAGTGGGGGAAAGAAAGCAGGATTGACAGTGAGGGTGTTAAGCTGAGGCGGCTGAAGGACTCTGCGTGTTCTGCGTCGCGTTAAGTTAGAAAGACCGGTAGTGTAGGCTTGCTAGGTGAGGGAAGGTTGCTAGTGTGTGGAGGTTATGCTGATGGTATGGTCTGAGCATATAGTTTGTTACAAGAACGTAAGAGTTAATAGAAAGCTGCAAGAACTCATCAATCGTACACGTGGTGGTCTCTCTGTTAACTCCTTCAGTACCATAACGTATTTTCATATTCATTCTGGTGACGATTTGATTTTATACAGCTTCGGAAACTTATGTGGGGATTAAAATAGTGAAGACTCTGGGCATTAATCTTCTGACTTCCGCAAACTCTTCATAATGTCAATAAAATCGCTTAATCTTACCCAGAAGTCATGGTAAAAATACGTTCCAGTACTGAAGAGACTAGACATGCCTATCTGTTTCCAGTTATCATTACCATCCATAAATTTGTCTAATCTTTAAAGCTCACTAATGACTCGATACATATGAACTGACTAAAGAGACTGCTCCATTCACTACCACTGTATCTACTAACCAGCTTTTTATGTCCTTTTAAGTCTGACCTGACCTGACCAAGCTGGAACCTATTATATTTCCTAGCCTGAATACTGAGTGCTCCGTAGATTCATGAGTATTTGAGAACTATCCTCTATCTATCCCCTTTTTAGTTCTAACTTTAGCAAACTTGAACGTATTATTTCTTGCACTGTGATTACTGACCATGAGGGTTTTGCTCGTCAGCTCTCAGTGTGTAATGTAATCTTTGGGTAGGATCCCTCACCGCTACCTTACTGAGTCTTGTGTCTCCTCCATCACACCTATCGCTTACGTCCCTTCCTTCAGTGCTTCCATAAACCTCTTTCATCTGCGTCTCTTCCTCCTGCCACCTCAACCTTATTCCGGCCCATGCGTCTTCTTCTGTCGCACACATCACCCGCGTGTCTCCCTTCACTGCACCCATAAACCTCCTCATGGGCTCATCTCTCTCTCTCTCTCTCTCTCTCTCTCTCTCTCTCTCTCTCTCTCTCTCTCTCTCTCTCCTGCCTGGTAGGTCCGACTCCAGCATCCTCCTCGTCCTGCACTCCTCGTCTCTTCTCTTCTTCGTACACCGCCGCACCTCCTCAGTGTAGAGATGCTGCGTTACTATATTCTACCTTGTGTGTTGGTTATTGACAGGGAAAAGGGAATGCATGCAGTCTTTTTGGGGACGATATATATTTGAGCCGATTTTAGAAAGGTATCATTGCAAATCTGTACTTTCATAGGAGGGATAGGAAAAACTGGGTGGAAATAAAGTCGGGTATTGTATCAAATTTTGTTTTCGTCACTTAGCTATGCTTGTAATTAGGTGACTATGTGTATATTCTGTGTGTGGGTACTATGAATGTTATCAATGCTTTAAAGCCATACCCTTAACCTCTTCATTACGTACTAGGACACATTTTTACCATCAGATTTGTGTTCGCTTAGACTTAGACCATTTTATTTACATTAGGAAGGGTTTATGGAGGTCAGAAGATTAATGACCACTATCTTCGCCATTTTACTCCCCCCACATGAGTTTCTCAAGCTGTATGAAATCACCAAATAGTAAGCAGAATGAATATGGAAATGTGTCTGTCTGTCTGTCTGTCTGTCTGTCTGTCTGGCTGTCTGTTTGTCTGTCTCTCTCTCTGTCTGTGTCTCTCTCTGAAGTGGTTAATAACAGAAATGTGTGTGTGTGTGTGTGTGTGTGTGTGTGTGTGTGTGTGTGTGTGTGTGTGTGTGTGTGTGTGTGTGTGTGTGTGTGTGTAGCATAGACGGGAATGTGCTTGCTTGCGGCTACTAGAATTTTCAGGATATCCCCTTCATAAATCTTTATGTTTGCAGTGAGGATAGAAAAATTTCGTGAAAAGATAAGTTGAAAATAAAATCTCTAACTTTGCTTCCTGTCTCTTCGTTATCGGATGGAAGGATGGAATGTAGATGGCAAGCTGTTGATGTAATGGATTGGTAACGTGAAGATAGAAAAAGAGGACATATGAACAGAACTGGAGGTAGAGATGCATGGGTAGTTTGGAATAGACACACGGCTGACGGAGTGTAGTGAAAAATGTGGTACAGTGGAACCATGCGTGCTTTTGGGTCCGAGGGGTCTCCAAGCGCACGGGTTCGAATCCTGTCCACGGTTCGAGTGTAGGTTGGGCTTCCTCTCTCGGGGCAACGGTTTCCTAGCGGGTGGGCTTTGAGATAGGAGGTACCCAAAAAAGTACCTCCTTTAGCCCATAAATTCCCGTGAAAAGCCCACATGGTATAAATAAATAAAAAAAAAAGATTGTTGTTTGGTAATAAAATGTCGTGGAAGCATTTTTTGGCTATACTATACATCATAATCAATGTTTATTAATTCATTTATACGGTATTATGGTGTCTGGCCAAGAAAACAATAAATAAATAGGGAGAATGAATAGATTAATGAGATAAACTGAAACAAATGATGAATATATAGTTTAAAGTTAAAAATAGATAAAAGTTTGCTCATCTTGCCGTCTGAAAAAAAAAGTTAGTTGCAGAAAAGAATTTGCGAGAAAGTTGTCCAATTTAGTCCTGAAGGTGTATTGATGCTCCTCTTTTGAGACAGTTTAGAGAGTGCGAGGGAAGGAAAGCAGAGATGGTGGTGGTGGTGGTGGTGATGGTGGTGGTCGTGGTGGTCGTGGTGGTGATGAGGATGGTGATGATAAGGGTAACGATGATGATAATGATGACAATTTACAGTAGAGAGATCGCTATAAAGGATATTTCTGAACTAAATATATCACCACTGTATGTCTAACCACTGTGTGTCTGATATCTAAAGCAGACGTAAACACCACTTAACCTCTTCTGTACCACGCCACGTCTCCATATTCATTCTGCTTATCATATGGAGATTTTAAACAGCTTCAGAAACTTATATGGCGAAAGAAATAATGAAGACTCTGCCTGTTAATCTTCAGACCTCCATAGACAATTCCTAATGTCAACAAAATAGTCTAATCGTACAAAATTCTCAAGGTAAAAATGTGTCCCAGTATTGAAGGGGTAAAGCCGATCTATATCCAGCAGGTCATGATGATACTGTACGACAACCATCCTTAGTGAGCGAGACTGCCAACTGTTGCCACTGTAAGGGAGGTTTTATGACACATCCTTTGATATTTGATGACTCTCTTTGATATTGTTTGGAAACCCGACCTTTGTGAGCTTCTTCTCCCTTGTGTATGCATTAAAAAAAGTAAATAAATACCATAAAGTGTCGAATAATATCGTCCACAGTGTCATTATAAATCTCTTATTTTTTCAGGGTAGTTTAGGAAGCTGCTGTATATGGAGTGCTCAGTGTCAGTAATTTTGATAGGGTACACGTGCTTATAACTCAACAAAAGACAATCCAGCGTCACTTGAGCAACTGCTAACGACACACGCGGGGATGCGGTCAGACTCATTCAAAGCATGCACTCCAGCTCTTCATCTGACACATCTTCAGTACTGGGACACATTTTTACTTTGAGATGTATGTACGATTAGAGCATTTCATTTGCATTAGGAAGGGTCTATGGAGGTCAGAAGATTAATGGCCACACATTAATCCACACCTAAGTTTCTGAAGCTGTATAAGTCACCAGTTAGTAAGCATGAATATGGAAACGCGTCATGGTACTAAAGGGGTTAACCTGCTGTCATTTCTCTCTTACGCGACGACTGACTGCCACCAACACCAACACTGAGACTTTCTTTTACTTTATATTCCTTCTGCTCTTCTTTTCTCCGCTATTATCTTTTTTTTTTAGTGTTGATTCCTGTTTTTTTTATTTTTTTTATTTACTGTTTATGATGCGACCACCAGAAGGTAAGAACACAAGCTAACGAGGAAAGCTGCTAAGAATCACCAGGTTTACACGTAGCAGTTCCTTCCTTTATATTACATGCTGACCTCTCTCCACATGTAGCTGTTAATTTGAGATGTTCTTTTAAAAGCTTCCTATTACCTTCTCTCTCTCTCTCTCTCTCTCTCTCTCTCTCTCTCTCTCTCTCTCTCTCTCTCTCTCTCTCTCTCTCTCTCTCTCTCTCTCTCTCTCTCTCTCTCTCTCTCTCTCTCTCTCTCTCTCTCTCTCTCTCTCTCTCAATAAATCATCAGTGTATGGATTATGGTGTAAATTCTACCACAGTCATGATGACAAACTGGGCGTGAACGAGGCTGCCACTTACCACGTGTCACTGTTCCCATCTCGTCCATGACTTTCCACGAGGCATTGTGTGAAGTGCTCGCCCAGTATCGCCTTCACCAAACATACCCGTGCCATGTCTCCACTATGCAACGAACAGTGTTTAGGGTTATGTTCACGTGCACCTGTGGCCACTTATTAAACCCCTTGAGTACCATGGCGTGTTTCCATATTCACTCTGCTTACTATTTGGTGATTTGATACAGCTTCAGAAACTTATGTGACGGATTGAAATAGTGAAGACTGTGGCCATTAATCTTCTGACCTCCATAGACCCTTCCTAATGTCAGTAAAGTTGTCTAGTCGTACATAAATCTCAATGTTATAATGTGTTCCAGTATTGTTGTAGTTAAGTTCGAATTATTAAACGTCCCGGCACTAACCTTGACTACTTATAAGAGACTATAGTAGAGATTAGTGTCTTTTTATTACTGTTTTCATGTTCCAGGGAAAGTTTTAACGCCTTCAGTACTGAGACGCTTTTTCTACCATTGAGTTTGTGTACGACTGGAATATTCTATTGACATTAGGAAAGGTCTTGTAAAAAAGAAAAAGGTATATTACTATCTCTAACTTGTTCTACTGAAAGGGAGAAAACACAAAATAAGTAAAAAAAAATGAGGTATATTACCATCTCTAACTTGTTCTACTGAAAGGGATTGAAGTTTATATATTCATAGTTCTAGGGAAAAAGGAAAGATTCTGCGTCATTCTTGCGAACCTGGCTAATCGTCTTTACGGTTTTTTTTATTTTATTTATATCATGTGGAGTTTTCACGGGAATTTATGGGCTAAAGGGGGTACTTTTTGGGGCACCTCCTATCTCTAAGCCCAGTGAGGAAGCCCAACCTACACTCTGACCGTTCACAGGATTAGAGCCCGTGTGCTTGGAGACCCCTCGGACCCCAAAGGGCGCATGGTTCCACTGTACCACGGCGGCCCCGTTGAAAATAGCCCTGATGGGAGAAGCAAATGTCTCAAAGTACTGGTATTATATTTTGAGTCTCCGGCACTTGAGGTATAGACACGAGAATGTGCGGCCGTGGTGCGTGATTGGTCTTCAATGTAGCACTTCATTAATCACCTTAGGACACACACACACACACACACACACACACACACACACACACACACACACACACACACACACACACACACACACACACACACACACACACACACACACACACACACACACACACACAGGTAAATAAATAGACACATAGTTTACTGATCAGAATTTCAATAACACGCAAAACATTGTAATTCGTAAACATACACAGATAGATATTGACAGACAGACATACAGACAGGCATACAGATAGTAAGTTAATTAGAAATAGTTTAATGAATCAATAACACAGGGCATCACAACATATAAAACGCACACACAGATAGATAGATAGATAGGTATAGATATTTATTGACCACACACACACACACACACACACACACACACACACACACACACACACACACACACACACACACACACACGTCTTGGAGTCAGTGACGTTCAGAACGCAGAGCCATGAGTTCTTCCCGCTCCAGCCAGTACCATTATTCCCGCCCCGGCGCAGCTCAGCGAGGCACGACCACAGTCATTAGTGCAAATGGGCCAGTGAAAACATTGCTGCTAGAGTGTGTGTGTGTGTGTGTGTAATTCACTGTTTGATATGCTGCAATCTCTGACGAGACAGCCAGACGTTACCCTACGGAACGAGCTCAGAGCTCATTGTTTCCTATATTCGGATAGGCCTGAGACCAGGCACACACGACGCACCGGGACAACAAGGTCACAACTCTTCGATTTACATCCCGTACCTACTCACTGCTAGGTGAACAGGGGCTACACGTGAAAAGAAACACACCCAAATATCTCCACCCGGCCGGGGAATCGAACCCCGGTCATCTGGCTTGTGAAGCCAGCGCTCTAACCACTGAGCTACCGGGTGTGTGTGTGTGTGTGTGTGTGTGTGTGTGTGTGTGTGTGTGTCAATAGATTATCTACTACCAATCTGTTTATCCATCTGTGATCCTTTCAGTAGTCCAGTGTGGAATATTTTTGTACTGAAAAGGTCAATATTAATCTACAATCCTTCACAACTGTATCTTTATTTTACTTTTATTTACCATAGATGGTTTTGGGCGTGGGAATTGTTTGCAGTACTAAATGAGTGAACGTGCCATGGATCATGTGTGTGTGCTTTCTCTTTTATGTGTCTAAACGTGAAACACAATACAAACTTTTGCCGTATTTATCTTTTTAGTTGAGCTGTAATGTTGTTGGATGTTGGGTTGTATCCTTCAGTACTGGGGCACATTTTTACGTTGAGACATTTGTACGATTAGACCATTTTATTCACATTACAAAGGGTCTTTGGTGGTCAGAAGATTAATGGCTACAGTTTTCACTATTTTTATCTCCACATTAGGTTTCTAAAGCTGTATAGAATCACCAAACAAGTAAGCAGAATGAATATGAAAATGCGTCATTGTACTCAAGGGGTTAAGTATCTTTTATTTTTTTTTGTTAACTTCGTAACTTTTTGTCGGTTTTGATATATCAGGAAGGTTTTTAAGAAATTTTGATGCGATAAATATGCAGCAAAGAAATTTTGTGAAGTACTCATGTAATTATGAAAGCCGCATTTATTACCTGATTCATGGCGTCTGAGTGGTCGTTATTTATGTCACTTTGTCTGTCTACTGTTTGTATTTACGATCCTTTATTTTGTCAGATGTCTCAATCTTTTCAAAGGTCATAGATGGTTTTTCCTTGCTTACCATGTTTTGTTTCACGCAATCCTTACTAAACTATTAATTAATGTGTCTCCTTAGGTTAATTGCTTTCTCATTGGGTTGTTGTTGGAGGCCACAGGTATAGTGATCTTAGTGTGTTTCTCCATTTGATGTTGCGTTATTTTGTCATATTAAATTTTTGTATTAGAATGGCATATATGATTTGATTGTAATGTATTATTATAAACTGTGGCCAATAAACTTATCTATCTAGCTATCTATTCTTGTTAAACCATCAATAGAATTAAGAAAATCAAGAAAATCCCCTTGAAAACTTGGGAACATCAGCTAAATAATGCGAACTCTTGTTTAGATCAGAGAACAAAAATTTTAGAAATCGAAATTCAGGAGTCATGTGTCTGTGGTATGGTGGGACGACTTCACCCTATTTCTGCAAGACATAAGCATCTCTCTTCAATATAAGGCCATGCCAATCCTCTTATTCTTGCAGACAATGAAAATCCATAAAATGACTTAGTATGGCTTTGGGGAAAGGTTTTATATTGCTTGTCTTGTAACAGAGTAGTTTCCAGTGACAGTATAAACATAGCAATATAATCGAATAAACGAAGCTGCAAGAAACCTTCATGCCTTCACGTGGGAGTCCTTTATGAAGCATGCCTATCTATTTCCACCTATCATCCTCATCCGTAAATTTGTGTAATCTTCTGGAGCTGCGTAATCACTCTGCACTAACTTAACACTAACAACTTCATTGCCGAGTCCGTTCCATTGATCTACCTTCAAGTGGGGAGTCCCTTTATGAAACATGCCTATCTATTTCCACCTATCATCCTCATCAATAAATTTGTGTAATATTCTAAAGCTGTCTAATCACTCTGCACTAACTCAACACTAACAGCTTCAATGCCGAGTCCGTTCCGTTGATCTACCACTATGTTTGAGAACCAGTTTCTTCTATTTTGAATCTACAAATATGTTTTTCTTCAAGATGGAGCTCACTACTTTTGGTTGTGTCCTGAATGCTAATCCTTGTGATGTTGCTCTCGTACTCCTTGTTAAATCCACTATATTACTTAAAAATATCCTGCATCAAATGGCCTCTTAACCTACGTCTCCAATGAATGTAGATTTAGAAGCTTATCTTTTGTATCCTTTCAGTAACTCTCTTGTACTAATTCTGATCGACCTCTGTCTTTTCTGCAGAATGAGAACTAGAACTGCATAGTATAATCTGAGTGAGGTTTGACCAGCACCAGATGTAATTATCATTGGAAACCCTTCTCATATATTTCCTTCCGAGACAACTTTGATATTACTGCGGGATTTCTACTTTTAGGAATGATAAAGGCAGAAGTCGGTAAGTAATATGAAAGTTATCTGGGAAGGCAACATAAGACAAGGGTTTCTAATGCTTCTATAAAAACAAATATAGGTTTTCCTGAGTGTATAAAAAGCGCATGTGAACTGTTTCTATAGTCTCAATAAACACATGGCAATAGTTTTCCAATGCCTCTATCAAGATGAGAAGCATCGGGGAGGAGAAATATCGTAATGACATGGAAGGCGAATTGTTTCCACTACCTCTGTATGTACACAAGGATTTTCAGTGGCACTTTAAGAGCATCACTAACATCGAGTAAGAATGATGTCAACTTGATAGGTGGAAAACGTAATATTCACTGCCTTTAAGGATACGAAACGGTTATCCAGTTCCTCTCGAAACACACAGGAATGGCTTTCAGTGTCTAGAAGCGGAAGACAAGGATTTCCAATGCTACTTCAGCTAGGAATGAGAAGCGTCAAGGAAGAACATCAGTGTAGTTGAATGGAAGGAATACTGTTTCCAATACCTCTATTACGATACGAGAAACAACAGGAAAGAATATAAGCGCGGTGAGGTTAAAGACGAATAACTTTCAATGTCTCTGTAAGGGCATGAAGGGTTTCCAATACCTTAGAAGCACATGAGAAAGGTTTCCAATGCCTCTATTAAGACACTAAGAGCAACAAGTGAGTGTATTGGTGCAGTGAAGTGCAAGGCGAATAGTTTTCAATGTTTATAATGACGTATAGGGTTTCCAGAGTCAAGAAGCACACGAGAAAGATTACAACAGTATCAGGGAAGAGACTTGGAAGGAGGAAAGTTTACTGTGTTCCTGTAACGCCATGAGCATCCTTCCTGCGAAAGACACCTTGACAACACCTCCTTCCCTGACGCCGTGTGAGGCTGAGAAACTGGTGATCCTGTTGAAGCTTCTTAGGGAGTGTTATCTGTGCCTCCTTCGTGACTTGAGAAGCGTCAGCAGGTGGTACATTACTGGAGTGAGAGGCGAAGGAAAGACCAGAAACGAGGCGAAAAGTGAAGGAAACGACAAAAATCAAATGCTAGTATGGTTTTTAAAGGTTCAGAATGTTGATCGTGCTTCTTTCGTGAAGTGAGCAGCATGGAGCAGGTGTTCGCTTCGTGGAATGGGAGGCGAAGTAAAGGACAGGTCAGGCTTCAGGTTTGTAAAATGGAAAACGATGGAAGGGACGAAAATGAGAAATCAGTGATATGTTTGAAGTTCTTGAGAGTGCTTATTATGATTCCTTTGTGATCTGAATAGCACCAGGCAGGTATTCGCTTCGTGGAGTGAGAGATGAAGGGACAAAAGTGATGTGTCAGATTAGCGAAGTGGAAAGAGAAGGTAAGGACGAAAATGAGATGCTAATATGGCTTTTAAAGGTTCTCAAAGTTTTGATTGTGCTGCCTTGGTGACGTCAATAGGATCAGACTGGTGTCAATGGGAGTGAAGGAAAGGACAAAGGTGAGGTGACAGACTAGCGGTGGAGGTGGAGGTGGAAAGCAAAGAAAACTGTGAGAGAAACTGGTAATTTTTTTGTTAGTAAAGCTCGTGAGAGTGTATTGACTGTTTTGGTGACGTGGGTAGCATGAGGCAGGTGTTGGCTTCGTGGAGTGCATGGTGAAGGAAGTGGTGAAGAAAAGGAGCAGGTGATTTTGTTTTGTTTTGAAGAGGGTTTTAAATGTGCATATTAATTTGAATTACATCAGAGTATCAACTAATTAGAGAGTCAAAAAGAAAGGAGGAAAGAATAAAGATGAGCAGTCGGTGAGTGTTGTGTAGAAATTGTGAGAATGAATTGCCGTTTTTTACTCCAATAGTACTTCATTTTAGATATTCTAAAAGTGAAGCACTGTAATGATAAGTGCTGAGTATTTTTTGTTAGATATTCAGAAAGCAAGTAGCGTGATTGTCAGGAAAATGTTAATCTTTTGACAGTTTATTATTAATCCTTTGACTACTATTGCATCTCCCCAATCATGTTACAGTAGCGTGTTGCAGGCTTAGAGTGAAGGATTAAAGTACATCACTAAATATTCAAATCTTTCAAAATGTTCCAGTTATTGAACTTACCTTTCAGGTAAGTCAAAGTATCTAAAAAATTACTCCTATGAAAAAAATTGTCATATACATAATCACCTAGCGGATAATCCTTTCAATGTGATATAAATCAGAGAACAACAACAAAAATAATCCAAGAAGTCTTTATAAGCATATAAAACAAAGAAGGCGATTAAAAGGAATATATCATGCACTGTCTGTCCAGTTTAACGATTGGTGGTGGCTGTAGAGCAAATAAAGATCCCTTAGAATGATTGGTAATTAAAAAAAAAGATGTACCAAATGGTAACTAGAGGGTTAGCTAAAGGATTAAATGTTCTGAAAGCGGGTTACTGTAGATCTGCAAGAACCAGCGAGAAGAAATAACAGACGCTAACAACAGGAGGAAAAAGCTGATGTTTGATGTGAAAGCTTGCACTAAGGAACGTTTACTGCTGCTCCTCAGGAAAATTAGAAACATCACGCAAACACCTGTTGTCTTCATCTTTTCCTTCCTAACCTAACTTAACCCAGCCTAACCTAACCTAACCTAACCTAACCTAACCCAACCCAACCCAACCCAACCCAACCCAACCCAACCTAATAACCTGACCTAACCTAACCTAACCTAACCTAACCTAACCTAACCTAACCCAACCCAACCCAACCCAACCCAACCCAACCCAACCCAACCCAACCTAACCTAACCTAACCTAACCTGACCTAACCTAACCTAACCCAACCTAACCTAACCCAACCTTATCTCACCTCACCTTACCTTACCTCACCTCACATAGCCTAACCTAACCTAACCTAACCTAACCTTATCTAACCTCACCTCACTTCTCCTCACCATACCTTACCTAGCCTAGCCTAACTTACCCAAACCTAACCTGACGCAACCTATCCTAAACTCACCTCATCTCACCTCACCTCATCTCACCTCACCTCACCTCACTTCAATTCACTTAACTTACGTCATTCACTTATTAATCTATCTATCATCTACCAATTTATCTATTAATCACTTGTCTATCTGTGTCTGTGTCTGCCTGTCTATCTATCTGCATCTATCTATATATCTATCTATCCTTCTGTCTACCTGTTTATCCATTTACCTCTCTATCTATCTACCTATCTATCTATGAATCTATTTATTTATCTATTTATCTATCTATCTATCTATCTATCTATCTATCTATCTATCTATCTATCTATCTATCTATCTATCTATCTATCTATTATTACTAAGGCCAGAATTCTTATTAAGCTATTTTTAGTGTCGAAAAAATACCTTTGTTGAGAGAGAGAGAGAGAGAGAGAGAGAGAGAGAGAGAGAGAGAGAGAGAGAGGGAGAGTGCTGCTCCCAGATAGCAAAGGATAGAAGAAAGTGAAGTGAAAAGCGGAGGAAAAGAATGAAATGGGAAAACAAGGCGTCATGTTTTGAAATTCAACAAAGGAGGAAGAACTGCACTTTGAGGTATATACGTGGAAGAAGAGGGGGAGGAGGAGGAGGAGGAGGAGGAGGAGGAGGAGGAGGAGGAGGAGGAGGAGGAGGAGGAGGAGGAGGAGGAGGAGGAGGAGGAGGAGGAGGAGGAGGAATACAAAGAAATACAAAGGAAAGCCAAACAGCAGCAGACCTCTTGGTCCTCTCGAGGCTGTTTGGTAACTACTTCTAACTGGCTACAGATAAGAGAGACAGGGCAGTACAGGAGGAGGAGGAGGAGGAGGAGGAGGAACAACAACAACAACAACAACAACAACAACAACAACAACAACAACAACAACAACAACAACAACAACAACAACAACAACAACAAGAAAAAACAAGAACAAGAAGAACAAGAAGAACAAGAGCATGAGCAAGAAGGAGGAAGAAGAGGAGGTAAAAGAGGAAACGGAAGAAGAGGAGGAGGAGGAATAAGCATAGAAGAAAAAAAAGAAAATAAATAAGAGAAAAAGAAAATGAAGATAATGAAGAACGAAAAAAAAAGTACAGAGAAGAGACGAAAAATGAAGAAAAGCAAAATAAGAAAAACACGAGGAGAGAGAATGAGACGAGAAAAAAAAAAAACGACAAGTAAAAAAAAAGGAAGAGAAAATAATGCTAATCTTGTTATGAAAGCATTTTACAAACAGAAGAGCGTGGAGCATACCTATTGACATATGAGGAGCGTGAGGTGTCCAGTGGTGAGCAGGAGCTGGGAAGACCGACAGAGAAACACACACACACACACACACACACACACACACACACACACACACACACACACACACACACACACACACAGAGATGGACGGACAGACAAAAAAGATAGAGTGAATTTGAAGACACACACACACACACACACACACACACACAGAGAGAGAGAGAGAGAGAGAGAGAGAGAGAGAGAGAGAGAGAGAGAGAGAGAGATTGTACTTAGAGCACACGCAAATGAAATAGACAGAGAAAAAGACAGACAGAGACAGACAGAAACAGAGAAAGGGAGGAGAGAATAGAAGACTGAACCTTTGCAACAGAGAGACAGATAGACAGACAGGTATATAGAGATAGACAGAAACAGAAACAGCAATTGAGATAGAAGACTGAATTTATACAACAGATACTCAGACAGACAGGGAGAGAGACGGAAACAGAGAGAGAGAGCGAAGATGCAACAGACAGATAGACAGACAGAAAGAGAAAGACAGAACCATAGAGAGCAAAGAAAGATAGAAACCTGAACTTATACAAGACAAAGAGACAGACAGACAGACAGACAGAGATAGAAAGAAACAGAGAGAGAGAGAGAGAGAGATAGTGGATGCAATAGACAGACAGACAGACAGACAAAAAACAGAGAGAACGAAAGACTAGAAAACTGAACCTATGCAACAGACAGAAATAGACAGACAGATAGACAGACGGAACCATAGATAGCAAAAAAATAATAGAAAACTGAACCTATGCAACAGTGAGATAGACAGACAGAAATGTGGAGGACTGAAGAAGGGGGAACACAGACAGACAGAGAGACATACAGATCGATGAACACCAAACGGGCAGCATTTCTCTTGATGGGGACGTGTCGCGCCGCTGTGATCCCTTGTCAATATCGTCTTGTTAGCGTCTCACTGTTTCTTCACCCCGCTCCCCAAATAGACCTGAGAAGGATAACAAATTCTCTCCCTATCGAATTTTTCTTCTATTGTTTATTGATAATTTTTTAACCGGTAATCTAACGTCCTTGTTTTTGTTTTTGGAGTAATTTGACTTTCTCTCTCTCTCTCTCTCTCTCTCTCTCTCTCTCTCTCTCTCTCTCTCTCTCTCTCTCTCTCTCTCTCTCTCTCACAGTCTATCACCTATGCTTTTGCAAGAGGAAGGTTTCAAGACAATGTTTAGATAACTCCACTCGTATTTCTTCTTCTTTCTAATTATTTCTGTATTTCTTACCATATATCGTCTGCGTTCTTTCAAAAGATAGGTTTTCTTTTAAGACGGCACGTAATTCTCGATATTCCTTTTGATAACTTCTCTTGGGGTTAAAATTCTCGGTTTTGCTATTTTTTCATCATTTTTTTTTTTCGTCTAAGTTGTCTATATGTAAATCGCCTCTTTAAAACACCAACTGAAGCTTTCAAGACATTGTATTTATAGGATATCCTTTTAAATAACTGCCTATAAGGACTTGAATTCTCTGATGATTTTTTTTTTTTTTTAATTGTCTTTGCTGTCGTTTTGTTATCCATGTCTTGATATCCTCTTCAATGAAAAATATTAGTAAGTGAAGTGTTTTTTTTTTCCCTCCCTTAGTGGTCACTCATTATTTTCCCTTCCCTGGTAAAATTCTTGTTCTTATCCAGCCCGTTTTCTTTCACCGGACATTGAATGGGAGACTACAACAAAATGAGTCGTAATTGGTTTATTGTGTATCTCTGTCTTTTTTCTTAGTCTCCTTCTTCATTCTCCTTCTTCATTCTCCATTCTCATTCTTCTTTCTCAGTCTCCTTCATTTTCCTTCTTCATTCTCCTTCTTCATTCTCCATTCTCATTCTCCTTTCTCATTTTCCCTTTTCATTCTTCTTTTTGATTCTCCTTTCTCAGTCTCCTATAGTCTCCTTTCTCCGTCTCCTTTCTCATTCTCCTTTCACACAACTTCTGAAGGTATTAATTGAAAGACGTTTCCCCCCCCTTTATTTTCCACCTATGGCCCACTTTCTATAGCTTTCTTTTATTGTGTAGTCATGGTGAGCCGCCTTTTACTATTTCTTTTACGCTGTCTTTCCACTTCCTCACCCTCTCTCTCTCTCTCCTCCCTGTGCCTCCCAACATATGTGTCTTCGGCCAGCCTTCCTCTGACACGAGGCTTTTTTATTCTGGCAGCGATAAACGAGTGTACTTTTTCTCCTCTTGTGTTTGTGCTCTTGTCTCAACACTCGACTCAAAAATCAGTCTCTCCATGGCTGCCCGGTGTCATTCTGCATCTACTGCTGGTGCAAGAGATAGGAGGGCTTGTTGGAGGTCTCGTATTTCTAGGTCTTTTATTTTTTTTCTATTTTTTTTATCTCCTCCGATTCGGTTTTTTATATCCTTGGCCAGTGTTCTTTCGACATAGAGTAAAAGTGCTTATTTATTTATTTGTTCATTTATTTTTGTGTATTTTTTTTCTGCCTGGCAAATAGAAATGATAGGATGGTTTATTTAGGGTATTTTTTTTTCTTTCTAACGTCTTTTATCTTTTATTCTATCATTTTGTCTATTTTCGTCCTCTAATCCAAGTTGTTTTATTTTCCTTGGCCAGCCTTCTCTCCACATAGACCTTTTTATTCCTTGATGTGTCTTTTTTTTTTCTAAGTGATAAATGGAAAATATAGAAGAGTTTACTGGAAGTCTTTTTTTTTCTTTGTTTTTTTTTTATATATTTCTTATCAATTTACGTGTCTATTTTTTCCCTTCCGATTCGTTTTTTTGTATCTTTGGCCAGCCTTTATTCGATATGGAAGTCTTCTCTTTCTGTAGGAGTTTTTTTTATCTATTTTTTATCAGTTTGTGTCTATTTTTCCTTTCCGATCCTTTTTTCATTTCCTTGACCAGTCTTTCGATATGGACCTCTTATTTATCTATTTGTATTTCCTAAGTGGCAAATAGTTAAGCTGAATTTTTTCCCGTATTTTTGTTCCCTTGGTCAGCCACTTACCTCGACAAAACTGGAGCACTCCCTTGCCTCCCTTCCTAGACAGTTCGTTTGTGCTGCTGAGCCTTTTCCTTACCGAGGCGCTGTGTCTTGTTAGTCGTGGGGAACCATGAAGCCAGTACCTCTGTCTGTCCGCAGCCTCTTATGCCTTCCAGTACTGGGATGCATTTTTACCTTAAGTTTTGGGTATGATTAGACAATTCTATTACATTAGGAAGGGTCTATGGAGGTCAGAAGATTAATGGCCACAGTCCTCAGTATTTTTATCCCCTCGTAAGTGTCTGAAGCTGTATAGAATCATGAAATAGCAAGCAGAACGAATATGAAAACACGTCATGGTACAGAAGTGGTTAATGTACGTGGAATATCTTCTGTTAAGCCCTCCATGTACATTATTCTTTGCTTTAATCTTACTGTTCAACATTCCAGCCTTCCTAACAAGACGCGTTTTTTTCCAAAGTTTTACCAGGAGCCCCACAAATCTCAACTGTCTAGTCTTTCTACTTTATTTGCTCTACATTAAGTGCTAGAAAAAGGTAGAGGCATAGTGGAAGGCTCGAGAGAGAGAGAGAGAGAGAGAGAGAGAGAGAGAGAGAGAGAGAGAGAGAGAGAGAGAGAGAGAGAGAGAGAGAGAGAGAGAGAGAGAGAGAGAGAGAGAGAGAGAGAGAGTTTTTCAGAAAGTTTTAAGGCTCCTCTGGGTAAGAAGATAAAATAAACTTTGCCTGAAGCTCGTATGGGATTATGCAATGGATCAGCATTAGGAAGACGAGGCAGCGTTAAGAGATAGTGTCGTAACCTGTTGACTGCTGTGAGTTCCCTTCAGGCTTTTAAAATGGTCTGATGGAACTTCCTCTCCTGAACCAACTGTTACGTCTAGATCTTGCTGCTTCATAATTTTTTTTTTCCTGTATTCCTGTGTTACTTTATTCATCCTTCATTTGTCTCTTCCTTCTGTCCTCACTGTCACATTTCGTCTTTGTTTTCCGTGTATTTTTTTTATACTCCTCACATTCCTTTGGTTCTGTGTTGATCCCTCTGTCATCTGTCTCTTTGCCCTCACTGACACGCTCCGTCCCTCTCTGTTTCTGTGCCTCATTCACTCTTCTGCGCTTCCATATATTTTTGAGCGGTAGTGAATGTCGATTACGAGTATGTGTACTGAATCTGAGCAGTGTTTTGAGGGACGTAAGGATTGGTCTCTCTCTCTCTCTCTCTCTCTCTCTCTCTCTCTCTCTCTCTCTCTCTCTCTCTCTCTCTCTCTCTCTCTCTCTCTCTCTCTCTCTCTCTCTCTCTCTCTCTCTCTCTCTCTCTCTCTCTCTCTCTCATTCTGCTATATCTTTTTCACAAGAACTTAATGTAGGTTAATGAAATCCCACATCTTATCATTAGACGTCATGATGTGTTAATTGCTATGAAAGATGCCATAGACAGAAAATGAAGAGTTGAATAGCAGAAACCTTTTGGCAGCTGCATTATACAGTCCAGGAGTTGAGGTTAAGGGTGTGTTGCTGAGAAATGCCATCAAATAATAGAGTTTTGAATACTTTATAGTGCTTGTGCTGATTACTATTTCAGTGTAGTAACAATTCACAGCACTATGATCAATATATGAATTTTTAATAGGCACGTAGAAGAAGGAACACAAAAAGAAATAGATTTTAAGATTGCTCCTTCGTTTAGTGTTTGGTGGTGGATGTGAACAAGAAGGAGTCTTTGAGATGTTAGAGAAAGGAAAGGTGTGACGAGTAGCATTGAAAGTGTTCGTTATCATTAATGGTAATGTTGTTCAAATCAGGTCTGTATCACACTGTCATCATCAGTGAAATGAATAAGTCATGTTTACAATTCATATATTTTTTGTTTTTGTATATAATGTAAATACATGCTATTTTATTCATGACTATATTTAATGGCAATAGAGATGATATGCCGTGTTCCCTTTTTTCACACTAATGTTGTGGAGTCATCAGCACTATCAGTAACACCATGGACGCCCTTGGAGGACTCAATAACTTCCAGTAGAGACTGTTGACAGACGAAGTAAGACAACGTAAGGGAATTCTGAAACGCTTTGGGCTGTGGTAAGGACTGTAGATGTGCTAAACTTCCATGGATCGTTTTCATGTTAATAAGGCAGATGTCATGTTAGACTCACCAGCATTAACAAAACTTCTTTGAAAACTTAATTAATTTCCAGTACAGTCTGATAGGAATATTCTAGATAAGCCATCAACACAATTAAAATATAGAATACGCTCCAGTAACGGTAATCTTAACTAGACGATTGTTTCATAGATTGCATTTGATTGTAGTTAATAGTTGTAGTCACTCTCTTGCTAATGTCTTGGTATTTCTTCTCCCAGAGCCGGAATACACTTTAGAGCTCAATGCATTAAACCTTCAGCGGGGGTTTTATGACACTGTAAACTGGGCAGGCGAAAACAAGCATCGTATTCTCCACGTAAATGCAAGAATAGTTAACCTGAATCCTCGCAGGAGAGTTTAGTAACACAATGGATGCTGGAAGGCAGCGAGTGAGGCAAGACTGAATCACCAGTGAGTCATTCTTGTTTTTTTAATGCTTTTATTCTTTTTAATCTTTAGTTATAGAAGGTCAAACGTACACACATGCACACGCACACACACACACATGCACACACACACACACACACACACACACACACACACACACACACACACACACACACACACACACACACACACACACACACACACACACACACACACACACACACACATTAAAAGAAGAGTTTCTAGTGAGTTGAGTGTAGATGAGTATATAGTGATCTTTGACTGATGATCTTGAAGTAACATTAGCGTTTACACTCGAGGGTTAGGTTAATTGAGCTCCCTTCTGGTTCCTTCATTTTCCGGATCACGATGTTAAAAAAAAAAAGTGTCATAGTTTGGTGATCAATACGTATTATCTATTGCATGAAAATTAATGGGCTATGATCAACGACATATGATTTTTTTTCTTTCAGTGCGTGCAGGAGGCGACCTGGAATGCAAAAAAAAAATAAATGAATAAATAAATGAATAAAAATGATAAATAAAAATAAATAAAAACATAAATAAAAAAATGCTAGTTTACCGTTCCAGAAAAAAAAAAAAGCTATGGAAAAGTAAAACATAAAAAGAGCAAAAATAAAGTGAGTCTTGATTTTCATGAACTAACTCTGCATTAAGCCGAGTGGTGCCGCCGCTGTAATGAGGCAGCAATTAGACCCGTGAATGTGTTAAGCCTTTTGCCAGCGCCGCTCACAAGACGAACCGAATGTTAATGTGATGCACGTAAATGCTTCTTCCTCGTATTCTGGAAGGCTTCAGGCTCCCACTGCTATTTGGCACACCTCCCCTTAATTACTAATCACTTTGAGGCATTTTTACTCTATATTCTTACCTTTTTTAACCGTTTCACTGCTGTCCGACACGTCTTTTTAACTCTTGACTACTTTCAGGCATGTTTTCTTATTTGCTTCTTGATTTACTTCTATTTAACACTTTCCCTTAATTACTAATCACTTGGAGGCATTTTTACTCTATATTCTTACCTTTTTTAACCCTTTCACTGCTGTCCGACACGTCTTTTCTTAATTTATGCTTACTTTTAGGCATGTTTTTTTGTTTGATTCTTGATTTATTTATATTTGGCGATTTTCCTTAATTGCTAATTATTTTGAGGCATTTTTAGTTTATATTCTTGATTTTTAACCCTTTTGCGTCTGTCAAACACGTCTTTTCTTAACTTACGATTACTTTCAGGCATGTTTTCTTGATTACTTCTTGATTTACTTCTTTTTAACACTTTCCCTTAATTGCTAATCACTTTGATGCATTTTTACTGCATATTCTTACTTTCGTAACCCTTTCACTGCTGTCTGATACGTCTTTTCTTAACTTATGATTACTTTTAGGCATGTTTTCTTGCTTACTTCTTGATTTATTTCTATTTAACATTTTCACTTAATGACTAATCACTCTACATATCTTTCCTTAAAGTGATCTTATCTTATTACCTTCTTAACACGACTAATGCTCTTTGACTCGTTTTTCCTTTATTTTTGAACTCTGAGACGTCTATTCTGGAACTGAGAATAAATAGGTAAATGTAATCTTTTATCATCGCTTCTCTTCCTTAAAAAGACTTCACCCATTGCTTCTGGTGCTGGTAATAGTGTCTTGTTGCAGTGAGAGGGTTAAGAGTGTATGAAGAGTACTTACTTTCAAAACTGGCCTTGGTAGACTATTAGTTGAATTTTTGTATTTTCTTTTCACCTGTGTTACGTAATCAATAGAAGTATTAACTCTTTTAGTACTAGGAAGTTTTTTTACCATGAGGTTTTGGGGTACGATTAGACGATTTCTCTCTATGGAGGTCAGAAGGTTAATGGCCAGAGTCTTCACTGTTATAATCCCCACCTAAGTTTCTGAAGCTGTATAAAATCACCAAATAGTAAGCAGAATGAATATGAAAACGCGTCATACTACTGAAGAGGTTGAAATTCCCTGAAGTCTCTAGTCAATGGAAGAGAGGCGTAGAAACCATAGCAAACACTGGTCTTGGATTTTGTCTTGAGGTTCGTGTTTTCCTTAGTGAACACTGGAGCAAGACTGGAGCGATGCGGGGGAGGCAGTGAGGGGCGAGGAAGGAGAGAGGACTTGGTGATGGTTTCCTTACATAACTCGCCAGCACATGCAGTGATTGCTAGACTCACGTGGTCATTTGCGTCAAGCTTCAAGGAAAAAGGAAAGAATCATTGCTAAGAAGGAGTAGTAGTAGTAGTAGTAGTAGTAGTAGTAGTAGTAGTAGTAGTAGTAGTAGTAGTAGTAGTAGTAGATAGTAGTGGTAGTGGTAGTAGTAGTAGTAGTAGTAGTAGTAGTAGTAGTAGTAGTAGTAGTAGTAGTAGTAGCAGCAGCAGAAGTAATAGTAATAGTAGTAATAGTGATGGTAGTAGTGGAAGGTGATAAATAATTACTCATAAGTATTTTCTTTTGATATACAAGGAGGGAAATTTGGATGTTCTCGCCTGTAACTTATATTCTTCAATGCAAAAACCTATTTACATTTATAACTGCACGCCATATCTCACAACCACGCACAGCTCTTATTTTTCTTTATTTATCTATTGTTTATTTCATTATTTATTTATATTTCAAAAATTAATATTATCATTATTATTTTTTCATTTATTTACTTATTTGTTTATCTTGTGTGTGTGTTTGTAAGAGAGAGAAGGAGAGAGAGAGAGAGAGAGAGAGAGAAGAAATGAGGTATATTCTCAAACCAGTCAGCGCCTCGTGTCGACTAATTTAACGTGCTCTAGTAAAATTCCCGCCAAAAATCAGTTTTCAGATGTGCTTTTATGATTTTATTTGTACTTTAATGAGTTTCAATAAAGATCATTAGGACTTTTACGTGTTTAATGACAGTGATAGTTCAGGATGCTAAGAGAGATTGTTTGTGTTTTCAAGTTTTTTTTTAATGCAAGTGATAGTTTATTGACCTCTGATGGAAACTGTAAAAGCTTTCAAGTGTACCCAGTGGAAGTTATTGGCTTTTACAGAAGGTTTCACGATACTAATATAATGATTTAACGAGCTCTAGAAAGTAACATAGTTTTCGAGAACGTTATGCCTAATGATTGTCCAGAGTGTTATCATTTTTCATGCTGTGCTGTGCTGTGGTGTACCTAATAATTTTCCAGGGTATAGTTACTGTGGTGTGCTGTAATAGCTTAACCGCCGTGGTATAATGGAACCATGCGTGCTTTGGGGTCTGAAGGGTCTCCAAGCGCACGGGTTCGAATCCTGTCCACGGTCCGGGTGTAGGTTGGTCTTCCTCACTCGGGGCAACGGTTTCCTAGCGGGTGGGCTTTGAGATAGGAGATACCCCAAGAAGTTTCCCCTTTAGCCCAGAAATTACCGTGAAAAGCCCACATGGTATAAAAAAAAAAAAAAAAACTTTAGTACTGAGACTCATTTTTACCTTGAGTTTTGGGGTTTGATTGGACAGTTTTATATACAATAGGACGCGTCTATGGAGGTCAGAAGATTAATAGCCAGAGTCTTCACTATTTCAGTCCCGACTTAAATATCTGGAAATGTATAAAATTGCCAAATAGTAAGCAGAACGAATATCAGAACGCGTCTTGGTACTGAAGGGGTTAACGATAGCTACTCCCTACCACTAGAAAGAAAAGAGAGGGAGAAATAAAAAAAAAAACACCATCAAGACAACCCGGCTGATCATCCGTGTGGCCTTTTAAAATCCTGCTTGCTAATAAAAACGATCTTCAGAAAACGGGGCGAGGCGAGACGTGGCGCGGCGCTTCCCTCACCGAATCTGTATTGTGTTGACTGGCGAAGGAAGGCCGGTGAAATACTGGCAAAATACTGCAAAAGACGTATATTTCTCTTTATATTTTCCGAGCTGGATGGAGCAGGAGATCTGAAACAAAGGGTGATTGGGGAATGGGAGAGAAAAATGTGTGCAAAACGAGTATCAAAGAAAAGTGAGTAACGAGAGAGAGAGAGAGAGAGAGAGAGAGAGAGAGAGAGAGAGAGAGAGAGAGAGAGAGAGAGAGAGAGAGAGAGAGAGAATTCCGAAAAATCAGAAAACAGATAAGAATGAGAAAATGTTTTAAATGACTACTAGAGAGAGAGAGAGAGAGAGAGAGAGAGAGAGAGAGAGAGAGAGAGAGAGAGAGAGAGAAACACACTGCAGGCATCCCAAGAATCCAAACATTTACCCTCCCAAAAAATTACGATCAGTTTAAATTCCCCAAGCCATTACATGTATTACTCCCTGCGCATTTAAAGGACACAAACCTTCCTACTACTCCTCCTCTTCCTCCTCTTCCTCCTCTTCCTTTACCTCTGTACTAATACTCCCTGGAAATTACAAAAAAAAAGACACTCCCTTGAATACATAGCTTCCAGTGTTCCGCCAGCAGCGCATACTACACTCTCATTGTTTCTATACTGCCTTGTGTGTGTTTGTGTGTGTATAATGAGTCATCTTTTGCTGTACGCTGTGTTCATTATGAGTCTTTACCTTGAGTTGCCTTTTAATTCTCCGCCAGAGTGATTAGTGAGAGCTTTCCGAGTGTTCGTGTGTGTGTGTGTGTGTTTTGTATGCACGCTCGTTTGCCTCCGGAATTACACGGCGCGGCTGAGGAATTGCTGTGTTTGTGTGTGTGTGTGTGTGTGTGTGTGTGTGTGTGTGTGTGTGTGTGTGTGTGTGTGTGTGTGTGTGTGTGAAGGTTGGTTTGTATAGGGTGGTGGTGGTGGTGGTGGTGGTGCTGGTTGGTGCAGTAGGGAGTGATGCATGGAGTGTAGTTGTGAGTGGTAGTTTATTGTTATTTTAGGTTGTGTGTGTGTGTGTGTGTGTGTGTGTGTGTGTGTGTGTGTGTGTGTGTGTGTGTGTGTGTGTGTGTGTGTGTGTGTAAATCATCTACAATCCACGTCGAAGTATAAAATCACACGATGTTTTTCTGTAAAGTGAATAGATGAAACAAGAAACCTGATTAGACTCCTTCACCTTATCTTTCGTTGCGTTAGACATGTCCTCAGTGTAAATAGATAATATATAATAAGATAGACAAGTATGGCCTAAACATTTTCTTTGTTTACATACCTATCTTCTATCTCCATAAATATATCTATTTATTTATCTATTTAGAATGTGTGTGTGTGTGTGTGTGTGTGTGTGTGTGTGTGTGTGTGTGTGTGTGTGTGTGTGTGTGCCTGTGCGTGTGTGTGCGCGACTGCGTGTAGTGTATTCCTTCATGCAACAACGAGACGAGTCAACCAATCATTCAGTTCCCAAAACATTTACACAACCTAACTCGCAAACGTCACTCGTTTCGTACTCACCTGACTCCGCCGCGGGGATCGTCGTAGTTGAGTCTATGCTGGTGGTGGTACCAGGCGAGCTGCAGGGCCGTGGCGGTAGGCACGTCAGCCACCAGACATTGCAGCTCAATCGTTGACCCTTCCCGGTAAAACTTCTCCCGCAGCTCCACGCCGCGCTCGTCCAAAATCTGAATGGTTGCCTCTGTGCGGGAAAAGACGGGGCGTGGTAAGAGAGAATGGCTAGGGAGAAGTGAGAGGGTGGGGGAAAGGTGATGTGCTCAAAACTAAAAAGAGAGAGGGAAGAGAATGAGAGGGTGAGAGGTGGTATTAGTAAGGCTATGGAGAGACAGGCCATTACTGTTCAGAAACTCAATGCTCTCTCACCAGGACTATTTTTAAAGGCCACAGAATAGATCAACTGGGTTCTGAAGAGTGTTTCGCCTATCAGTAATGCAGAAGTAGTGTTAATCTCTCGTTAGAACAATATAAACATCTTTAAAAACCCTTGTGCCTTCTAGTAAAGTATTCTGAAAGTAGTGAGGTTCTGCGCATAAGTGTCTTAAGAATATGACCCACAGAAAGGTGATATAGGCAGAGAAGAGGGATAGTGAATGATCTAGGGCAAGGCTGGGGAAAGGAACGAGGGAGCGGTGAGAGACGTTGATGTAAACTAGAGTGATGTAGGAGAGTGGTTGGAGTGGTAAGTGGTGTAGGCAAGGCTTGGGAGAGGGACAGATGGGGTGTGCGCAGGACTGGGGAGACACACGGTGATGTATTCGTAGAGGTGATGTTCAGGATTAAAATAAAAGGTTGGTTGCGTGTGCGTCAATGGAGAAAAGCGGCTTAGAGTGGCTGCTTAGGAATTAGGAACGTCATTAGAGAAGTGGTATAAACTGGGATTATTTTAACCCCTTTTAATACTGAGACGCATTCTTTACCTTGATTTTGGGGTAAGATTAGACGATTTTATTTGCATTAGGAAGGGTCTGTGGGGTCAGAAGATTAATGCCCACAGCCTTTACTATTCTATTCCCAACATATGTTTCAGAAGTTGCATAAAATCACCAAATAGTAAGCAGAATGAATATGGAGACGCGTCACGGTACTGAATGTGTTAATAGACGTATGTATCACAGGAAGAATTACATTACTTTGTGTAACTGAACATTTTTTTTTTTCCCTTTTTTCCAATAACAACGATATTTTACTTTTAATGCTAATCTCTTGGATATTCATATGTATTTTCTTATTTTTTGTTATCTATTCGTTTATTTATTTTGTACGTAAAGGCTCTCTGATCAAGGTCAATATAGTTGTTGATATCAGCTCCATAACAGAGGAAAGTCCGAAACCGTAAGCAGAATTATATTAAGAAGCGTTTTAAAGATTATCATATTATTTTTATTATGATTTTCACCGAGGCTCATGTAAATAATGTTTGGCTGTGGTGTGAGGCCAGCAGAGAAATATCACATCAATAAAAGTGAATGTCTGCTGAATGACAGGCAAGGGTTGTGAATGAACGCTTTGTGCCGTAATGAATATTTTGGTAACCCTCAATAAATAAGTGACGCTCGACCACTAACCAAAGACAAATGAAAAACAAAAAAAAAAAAAAAATGAAGAAGGCCCACCTGAGTACCTGACGAGAGATAAAAGAGAAGAAAAATCGCGAATTGAAGGATGAGTGTCTTCAAACCTCCCTCTTGGAAGAGTTAAGTCAGAGGAAGGAGGAAATGTAGAAGCAAACAAGGAGCTCAGAGTTTCCCAAAAGAGATGAATGATTGAGAATACTGGCCAAATGGAGTCTTGTGCAGCGAGACCGTGGCTGGAGGAGAGACATGCAGGTGAATGAGTAGTGTAGGAAAGATAAATGACTTAAATACATGACTGAGGAAAAGTGGCCATGAAAGATTAAGAAAACTGACTTGATGTACTCCCAGTATGCAACAGAAGCTCACGGTCTTTCAGTCAGTTTTGGAAATTATTCAGTAGTTATGGGAAATTCATTAAAGGGTTATAGTTGTAATGACTTTAAGAGTTGTTCAGTGATTAGTGTGTATAGCTGAGAGATTTTGGGTTTCTATGGCTTATATTTCTAAATGTTGTAGAGGTTTCTGAGTGATTATTGATTATCTGTTGACTGTTAAAGATCATGAATTTATCTCAGTGTAAGGTAAAAGTTCTTCGGCGTGACTCAGAATCGACAGATTTAAGTTTCTATAGAATCAGTTTTTAAGGCTCGTATTTCTAAATGTTGTAGTGGTTGCTGAATGATTATTGACTATCTGTTGACTGTTAATGATCATGAATGTATCTCAATGTTAGTTAAAAAAAAATTCTCGGCGTGACTTAGAATTAACAAATTTAAGTTTTCATTGATTATTCATGAAATTTTATGTACATTTGTATGCCTCGGCTGTTGAACAATTGTAGCGGCGTCCATTAATGACGTTATCAATACTGTAATGAAATGTATAATTGACTTTCCAAATGGGAGCGTAATTGTATGTATGTATGCATAAAGGTAGGTAGGCGTGTAGGTGAATGAGTGTGGGTGGATATAGATGGAGTTTGCATGTTATCTATACATTTATAAATCAGTCCGCGCTTTGGGTGTAATGAATGTTGTTCATTATCAGCGCATGCTCTATAAATCTTCACTCAGGTTTTGTGTTTTGTTGGTTCTTGACAGGAGTGATTTTTTTTATTTCACTTGATTTAAAACGTCTTTTTAATCAAATAGATTTTTGTATTTACACTTTTTTTGCATTAATCCTTTGTTTGTGTGCCCTGATTATTTATTTTAATGTTTTGATGCCATTTTCTTATATTAAAGTTGGCTTACTGTGTGTGTGTGTGTGTGTGTGTGTGTGTGTGTGTGTGTGTGTGTGTAGGTGTGTGAGCGTGAACGTGTGAATGGGAGGTAG
>NC_059264.1:11867834-11875334 GCF_017591435.1 Portunus trituberculatus
AGATGTGTCGTAGTGAAAGAAAGCAATCAATAAATACAGAGACATACATACATACTTAAAAAAAACGCGTACAAACCAGAGAGGAAGGAAGGAAATCATCATTTTATCTACCTCTTCATGGACCATTACGCCATTAGCAATACGTACACAGAAGAAAAAAACAGAGAGGGAGAGAAGGAAGGGAAAGAATAAAGATGTAGTGGTGTATTAATGGCGGAAGGGAGAAAATAGAAGGTTGTTTATGGTTTTTGATAGTTTGATGTTACTTTTCTCTTGTTTTTTCAGTTTCTTTATTTAATTCTTGTGTTCGTGGTTGGAGAAAAAAAGTAATGGTGTAATGGTGTATTAATGGAGGAATGGAGAAAATAGATAGTTATTTATAGTTTTTGATAGTTTGGTGTTATTTTCTTTAGCTTTTTCATTAACAACTTTATTTAATTCTTGTGTTCGTGGTTGGAGAGAAAAAAGTAATGGTGTAATGGTGTATTAATGGAGGAAGGGAGAAAATAGATAGTTATTTATAGTTTTTGATAGTTTAGTCACATTTTCTCTTGCTTTTTCATTAACAACTTTATTTAATTCTTGTGTTCGTGGTTGGTGAGAAAAAAAATGGTGTAATGGTGTATTAATGGAGGAATGGAGAAAATATAAGGTTATTTATAGTTTTTCATAGTCTGGTGTTATTTTTCACTTGCTTTTTCATTTTATTTTTATTTAATTTTTGTGTTCGTGGTTGGAGAGAAAAGAGAGAAAGAAGTTTGTTTATATTTTTCTTGATGGCTGGGTGTTATGCTTTCATTGTTTTTTTTTTTTAGTTTTTCTTTCTTTCATTCATTTCTTTTTTCCTTTTTCCTTTTTTTTCTTGCCCTTTTTTTTTTTCTCTTTTTCTATCCTTTTCTTCCTTCCACTTCTTCCTCCTTTTCCTTTTCTTCCTTCTCCTTCTACTTCTCCTCCTTCGCTTCCTCTTCTTCTTCGTCCTCCTCCTCCTCCTCCTCCTCTTCGTCCTCTTCCTTCTCCTCTTCGTCCTCCTCCTCTTCCTCCTCCTCCTCTTCCTCCTCCTCTTCGTCCTCCTTCTCTTTCTCCTCCTCTTCGTCCTCTTCCTCTTTCTTCTTGTCCTCTTCCTCCTTCTCCTCTTCGTCCTCCTTTTCCTCCTTCTCTTCGTCCTCTTCTTCTTCCTTCTTGTCCTCTTTCTCCTCCTCCTCCTCCTCCTCCTCCTCCTCCTCCTCCTCCTCCTCCTCCTCCTCCTCCTCCTCGAACTTCTTTGCAATAAGCCAGTAAGGAATACGGTTGGTGCTTGTTCTTCCCTTGTGTTCCTTTGTGTTGCTAATACTGGTCCTCCTCCTCCTCCTCCTCCTCCTCCTCCTCCTCCTCCTCCTCCTCCTCCTCCTCCTCCTCCTCCTCCTCCTCCTCCCCTTTCTTCTTTATGCACCATTAACTAGGCGAAGGAAAAGTAAAGAGAGGGAGAAGGAAACGAAAGGTAAATGCAAACACACACACACACACACACACACACACACACACACACACACACACACACACACACACACACACACACACACACACACACACACACACACACACACACACACACACACACACACACACACTGCTTCCTTCTTTACTTTCAGAACGAATACATTTTTAAACGAGAGAGAGAGAGAGAGAGAGAGAGAGAGAGAGAGAGAGAGAGAGAGAGAGAGAGAGAGAGAGAGAGAGAGAGAGAGAGAGAGAGAGAGAGAAATAATACATATCTTTGCGTTCCCCAAATACACACACACACACACACACACACACACACACACACACACACACACACACACACACACACACACACACACACACACACACACACACACACACACACACACACACACACACACACCATTAAAACCCCACAAATTCCCTGACACGTCTCCTTTCCTTTGTATTCCATAATGTGCCTCAGTAACAAACACTTTTAAACACATTAATAAGAGCCAAAAAGTTATCCATTACTATTTCTCCTTCCTTCATGTTCCTTAGAGCACCTTAAAATACGTACACTAACTGACAAACACACCTATGGAACTCCTCACTATACTGTTACACTATTCCTTTATGTTCCTTTGTGGACCTCAATACACCATCGCATTACTCTCTTATATAGCATTCCCTCCACGGCCTCATGTTACCAGTGGCTGTCCGGGTCGCGTGCTGGCTGCGTCACGCCATCCACTCATGCACTAAATAGATGACTTGATGGACAGGAGGTGGCTTGGACAATTGTTATGTTGGCTCCAGGAAGGCTGACCTCTTGGCGCTGATGTGTGTGTCTCCTGGGAGGTGGTGCAACCTTGGATACGTGTGTGTGGAAGGAGGGAGGGAGGAAGTGTGGGGAGAGGAAGTGTGTGTGTGTGTGTGTGTGTGTGTGTGTGTGTGTGTGTGTGTGTGTGTGTGTGTGTGTGTGTGTGTGTGTTGAAAATTAAGTAGGGTTGGGTTTCTCTTTTTTTTTTTCTCTCTCTCTCTCTCTCTCTCTCTCTCTCTCTCTCTCTCTCTCTCTCTCTCTCTCTCTCTCTCTCTCTCTCTCTCTCTCTCTCTCTCTCTCGTCTAAAGATTCCTTCGTTTTGTAGTGAAGGAAACAAGTGTGTGTGTGTGTGTGTGTGTGTGTGTGTGTGTGTGTGTGTGTGTGTGTGTGTGTGTGTGTAATAATAATAATAATGATAATGATACGGTTTATTAGTAATTGCAGTACATACATACTGAAAATGTACATATGGGAATTGAGGGAGACTTAAGATTAGAACCTTAATTAAGCTTTTTATAGCTGTGTGTGAGTATGTGTGTGTGTGTGTGTGTGTGTGTGTGTGTGTGTGTGTGTGTGTGTGTGTGTGTGTGTGTGTGTGTGTGTGTGTGTGTAATTCAACCATAGTGCTGAGTATCACGCACTGGATTGGGTAGAACAGAGGCCAAGGGGATGATGGATGGCTGGATAGGAAAGTGAGCGGGAATGGATGGGGAGAGAATGAGGAGGAGGCGAGAAAGAGTGAGCAGAAAAGAGGGAGAATTACGAGAGAGAGAGAGAGAGAGAGAGAGAGAGAGAGAGAGAGAGAGAGAGAGAGAGAGAATGAAGAGAACAAGGAAGAATGAGAGGGAGGATGGATGAGAAGAAAAGAAAGGAGAATAAGCAGAGAAAGAAAGAGTGGATGTGAAGAATAAAGAGAATAGGAAGGAGGGACAGGAAGAAATGAGGGAGAAAAAGAATAGATAGATAAAACTAATGAAAGGAATGAAAGAATGCTAAGTAGGAAGAATTGAGAGGCAAGAATGAATGAATTAAATTAATGAAAAGAAACACGTAAGAAAATAATGAAGAACGCTAATTTCTCACCTTAAAGAAAAAAAAATAATCTCCATAAAATTTCAAGGTTTTAAGAGTGTCGAGTATTAAACAAAAATTATATTAAATAAATGGATAGAATAATGAATGGATTTAGAAAGAAGAGGAAGAGAACACAGTCGCTCGGGACATGAATGAGAGAGAGAGAGAGAGAGAGAGAGAGAGAGAGAGAGAGAGAGAGAGAGAGAGAGAGAGAGAGAGAGAGAGAACGAGAGACAGAGAACGAGAGACAGAGAACGAGAGACAGAGAACGAGAGACAGAAAACGAGAGACAGAAACAGAGACAGAGACAGAGAGAAAAAAAAACAAGGCAGAGAGAACGAGAGACAGAAACAGAGACAGAAAGACAGAGAGACAGACAGAGAGAGAAAAAAAAAACATGGCTGAGAGAACGAGAGACAGAGAACGAGAGACTGAGAAACAGAGACAGAGAGACAGAAAGAAACAGAGACAGAAAGACAGAGACAAAAACGAGGGAGAGAGAACGAGAGACAGAGAACGAGAGATAGAGAAACATAGACAGAGAGACAGAGAGACCGAGAAAGCAAAACTAGAACATGCCACACTAAAGCAGCAAAGAACAGAACAGCAGCTTTGGGGAAGAGTGTCATTCAAATAATATCACATTCTCAAGGCTCACATCTGGCCTCGTGACTGCCTCCCATTACCCTTCACGAGAGTTAAGAGGTCATATAGCCGTGGTCCGATCAATGGGCAGCCTAGAGAACCCACCAGGCACCGCGCTAAAGGAACACCAAGAGGAAAGATATTAAGTTCTGTCTCTCTCTCTCTCTCTCTCTCTCTCTCTCTCTCTCGATCGTCAGTGGAAACCTTTAGCAAATTGAGCAGGGTGTGAATCTGAAGTAAGTGACGGAAAACTAGCAAGAATTAAACAAAGAAATAATAAATGGATAGAGTAGAGATTGAATATATAAAGGAAGAGGAGAACACACACACACACACACACACACACACACACACACACACACACACACACACACACACACACACACACACACACACACAGATTCTGAGAGAGAGAGAGAGAGAGAGAGAGAGAGAGAGAGAGAGAGAGAGAGAGAGAGAGAGAGAGAGAGAGAGAGAGAGATGGTGTATGTTTGTGTGTGTGTGTGTGTGTGTGTGTGTGTGTGTGTGTGTGTGTGTGTGTGTGTGTGTGTGTGTGTGCGTGTAAAATAGCTTAATATTAGTGTTTTAAGAGTGGTTGTGTGTAATGTGTTATATGGTATGAAACTCGACACTGTAAGAGAAATACAAATATTACTTTATTACGATGCCTTTAACGTACCACCACCACAACCACTATCACCACCATCAACACCATCACCATCACCTTAACATCATTATCCTCACTGCCAACCCGAGCATAACCGAATGTAACTTCACCACCATCACCATCACCACCACCACCACCACCACCACCACTACGTTGCCACATCATACCCATCCACTCCTACATCTCGTCCTTCACACAAGTCTCTTTCATCACACACACTCGTGAAAGCCAACAAATCTGAAGCTGTTTGTCCTTTCTTTGCATTTTCTTTGTGTTTCTTTGCATTCCTTACTTCTTCATCCTTATTCTTCCTCCCCGCGGTCCTTGCTTCCCACTCCCTCATTCCTTCCTCCTGTCCCTGCCCCACGACTTCTTCATCTTCATTCTTCTTCCCCGGTCCTTGCTTCCCACTCCCTCATTCCTTCCTCCTGTCCCTACCCCACGTCATGATCAGACTGCCCCTCCCCAGCCCTCCACCCCCTCGTCAGCATCTGTCCTGCCAATATCCTGCTGGTATTGTCAATAACGCCCACGGAAATATCTAGGTTGGTGCCTCCTCTGCTGTTTCCTCCCCTTTTGGTGTTCTTAATCAAGCACGCTCGTCCGTCCTTCATTTTGCAAAGCGTCCTCGAACTTGCTCTTCCATTCTCTCTCTCTCTCTCTCTCTCTCTCTCTCTCTCTCTCTCTCTCTCTCTCTCTGATAGTGTCTTCTCGTCTTGATTGTTTTATTTCTGTTTAATTTGGATTCTTTTCGCTTTTTTTTGCTTTGTTCTCCGGTTCCTGTTATTTAGTTTGTTTTGTTTTCTATTTAATGGTTTTCTTTTTCTTTTTGTCTAATTTTCCTTTTCTTTGTTTTTTTTCCCATTCATTGTCATTCATTTTGTTTCCGTGTTTGTTTCATATTCATCACCTTCATTTGAAAAAATTATATTCAACAAAGGTTCAGTTTTATATTTTTCTTTTCTAATTTGGTGCCTTTTGATGTTATGATTTCTATTTTCTCTCTTCAATTAAACATTTTAGGCATTATTTTTGGGGGTAACTTTACTTGAACATCTCTCTCCTGCAGACTTCTTATTCAATACCTTTCTTTCCGTCTCAATTCCATACCTTTGTTTGAGCTCAGCATCTTCACGTCTTCATTCAATGCTTTTTAATTCAACAACCTTCTTTTTCTTAGCCCAATATCTTCCTCGTTTTCTATTCGACTTTCTTTTTTATAATGCAATGTCTTCGTCCTCTCGTCTGAATTCGTTCTTCTATGTCATGGAAGACTGGTATTCGGAATTGGATTTTTCTCTTGTCTATTTTCACTTGAGCTTAGGACACTGGCACAAAGGGAGTATCAGGGCAGTGCTGAAAACCCGTATTGATCTTTGGAGACTTGCTGGAAAAGGCACAAGGCATTCAAAAACTGACGGTGGGAGGATTTCTAGTTTTATCTTCTTGTGACAATTTAAGAAAAAGAAAAAGATTATCTGGCTTTTCTCCAAAAATCTGAATCGATATTGAGTTAAGACCAAGTTGAAAATGGATTTGTTTTCATTCCCTTGGCCTTTGCTGAGCGATATTAAGAGTCATATTTTTGTTGATTTTATCTTCGCTCTTTACTCGTGCCCCCGCTTATGGAAAAATACGACGGTACATTCCGGTACACGAGGCGAATAATTCTGAAGCGACGGTGGAACGTGCAGCAAACTTGTTATTTTTTATTGTTATTGAACTCTGGCGAGAGTGACGACGTGTTCTTTACTGAGTGTAGGGCTGGAGGGTGGGGGGAGTAGACAGGGTGGAAGAGAGGAGAAGGGAGGGAAGGGAGAGTCTTACCTGCCTCACCTGCCTCACCTTACTTGCCTGGATTTGAATTCCTACTCGTTACTATAACACCTTGACTGATAAAGATTCAATGACACCTGGCTGGTAAGGACACTATGCCAACGATGAAGATTATGGCCGCTGAAAATACTTCATGATTTTTTTGGCACATAAGGACTGTTTCACTTAGGTAACATGAACATTGGCGCTAATAATGACGAGGACACCTGGCTGGTAAGGACACTATGCCACTGATAAAGACTATGACGGTTGAGAAATACTTAATGATTTTTTGGCACATCGGGATTGTTTCGCTCAGGTAACACGAACGTTGACGCTAATAAGAATGAGGACACTTGGCTGGTAAGGACACTATGCCAATGATAAAGACTATGGCGGCTGAGAAATACTTAGCGATTTTTTGAGCACATAAGGACTGCTTCCCTCAGGTAACATGAACATTGGCGCTAATAATGACGAGGATACTATGCCACTTGGTCGTTCATGTGAGAGAACAAAGATTTCACTAGGCAAGAATAACGCAGCAGAGTGGTTGATGAGTGGAACGGTCTCAGTGGTCATGTGTTAAGGGCTGAGTCAATAGAGAGCTTTAAAAGAAGGTTAGATAAGTTCATGGATGGGGATGATAGATGGAATTAGGTAGCTTTAAACGCACAGGGACTGCCACGTGTAGGCTTGGTGGCCTCTTGCAGCTTCCCTTTTATTTTAATGTAATGTAAGTTTTAGCTACTCCATCATTTGTATTAGCGTTGTGTTTCAAAAGTGTTTATTACTGTCAATTCACTTGCTGGTAATGATGATTTGGCACCACTAGTCTGTATTAATGAGCTAAAAAGAGGTAAAAGGTATGAATTAACCCATAATTTCTTCTACTGTTATTGTTTTGCTTGAAAATTGGATTCAAAGTTTGTATCATAATATTTCCTTAAACATGAAAACAAAATACATAGCAGTTAAAGAATTGTGTAATGTGTGTGTGTGTGTGTGTGTGTGT
>NC_059264.1:11880334-11932834 GCF_017591435.1 Portunus trituberculatus
GCAGTGGTGGTGGTGGTGGTGGTAACAGTGAGGTGTGGTGGTGGTGCAGTGGTGGTGGTGGTGGCAGTGGTGGTGGTGGCAGCAGTGGTGGTGGCAGCAGCAGCAGCAGCAGCAGCAGTAGTGGTGGTGGTGGTGGTGGTGGTGGTGGTAGTGGTGGTGGTGAGTAGTAATGTGCAGCAGTTGACGTTGTAGCAGTAGTAGCAGCTGTCGTAGTTGTCGTTGTAGTAGTAGTAGCAACAGTAGTAGTAGTAGTAGTAGTAATAGTAGTAATATTAGTAGCAGCAATGATAGTAATAGTAATACTAATAGTAATAGCAGCAGCAGCAGCAGTAGTAGTAGCAGTAGTAGTAGTAGTAGTAGTAGTAGTAGTAGTAGTAGTAGTAGTAGCAGCAGCAGCAGCAGCAGCAGTGGTAGTAGTAGTAATATTAATAACAACACGAATGACAAGAGCAACGAGAAAGATAAACAACAAAAATAGTAATAACATCAATAACATTATCATCATTACTAGTAGTAATATTAATAGTAGAGTTAATAGTAGCAGTAATAGTAGTAGTAGCTCCAGTTATTGTTGTTCCGGTGGGATGTTTTTGCATTTAACATTCACTACACTTCCTCCTACACAAGCGTTATTAATAGTCACCAGTGATGGATGGTCACCTTTCTTTAAAGTCTCGGTGCTGAATGCCTTACCACCACACCAGAAAGCACACTGGTCAACACACACACACGACGCGGCTCACGGTGCTCAGCATTAAGGTTCACACAACTTTAAAAACCCTTGTATCTGAGGAATGCAGCATAACCCTAAACCTTCTCCCCTGCCTCACAGAATCTTGTGTTTCCTGGGAACCGCATTCTTAAAATATTACAACCTAACCTATTCTAAGCTAGCTCAATGTAACGTAGTGTATTCTAACTCAAAATTTTCCACAGGCTTTAAGTTATGGTGATTTTCAAAGTGGTCAAGGCTCACGTGAGAGTTAGAAAAGGAGTTTTTAATGTAATGGGTAGGAATACAATGAGAGTCCAATTACTCGCCTCTGTTGCTTTTGAAAACTCTCCCGGTGAGGGAACAGTTCTTCAGAAAATACTCGTAGGAAGTGTCAGGGATAAAACTAGTGTTACAGCCTGACTAATCATCTATGTGGCCTTCGAAAGAACAGCAATCTAGAAGTAATATTGTGTGAATGAAAGTCTTATGAATCTCTGAGTGTCGATGAGGGAATAAAGTTAAACAAAATGGAACCAAAGCCAAGAGTATCTGGATAAAACTCGTGTATCAGAACCTGCAGCCTTCACGTTCTGGGACGCATTTTTACCTTGAGTTTTGTGCACGATTACACCATTTTATTGACATTACGAAGGGTCTACGGAGATCAGAAGATTAATTAATGGCAACAGTCTTCACTATTTTTATCAACACACCAGTTTCCGAAACTATATAAAATCACCAAATAGTAACTAGAATCATTATGGAAACGTGTCATGGTACTGAAGAGGTTAAACAATCCTGAAGAGTAAATACTTTCACAAATAGAACTGAGTAAGGGTGTCTGTGATAAAACTTCTATTACAACCAATCTAGTCATCTCTGGCCTTTGAAAATAGTGTTGATGGAGTGGCTGCGGTAAACCTCTATGAGAATCTGATTAATAACTCTTGTAGCTTTGAAAACGGTGCTAGTGAAGGAACAGCGTCTCACTAAATAGGACGCCTGGCTGAGAGTATCTGAAGGAACGAAGCCTCATCCCTTTTTGGCTTTGGAAAACAGTCATGATGGGGGAATAGTCTCACAAAAATAGAATCAAACCTTAGAATATTTGTGGTAAAACTTCTATAGGAACCCTACTAGATACCCGTGTCTCATTTAAAAACAAGGTTGAACAGGGAATAAAGTTTCGCTTGACCCCTTCAGTACCATGACGTGTTTTCATATTTATTCTCCTTGCTGTATAGTGATTCGGAAACTTATGTGGGAGATCAAAATAGTAAAGACTGTGGCCAATCATCTTTTGACCTCCATAGACCCTTCCTAATGCAAATAAAATCATCTAATCACACCCAAAATTTAAGGTAAAAATGAGTCCCAGTACTGAAGGGATTAAGAACGACGAGAACTTAGTGTCTTTGAAAAAAAAAAAACCTTCCCTTTGAGAATAGTGGCGAAAAAGTAATAAAGATTTACAAAATGAGAGTCTGGGGATGAAATTCTAAAGAGAACACAACTAATGACTTCTGTGGCCTTTGAAAACAGTACTGAAGAAGAGGGGAGAGTTTCACCAAATAGGGATCCAAGCAGGGAGTGTCAGGGGTAAGTGAACAACGCCATTCATCAGCTGGGCGGCGCCGCGGGGTTGTCAACACGTTCTCTTGACTTATTGTCCCCCACGCCTTCCTTTGTCCTCGTCCTCCGCCGCGCCACGCCACCATTCAGGGACATACTTTCATTGTGCTCTCTTGTCTGGGAACTGACTAATGTTTATATAGTTCTCTGAATGTTTCGTCCGAGAAAGGTTGTGGCGTGTTTTGGGTGGTGTAGTGTGGATACGACCTACGACCTGCTTTTTCTTCTTTTTACCGTATAAGGAAGGCTGACCAAATGAAGAAAAGATGGAGATAAGTAAATAGATAAGTGAATGAAACAGGTAGAAATTAAAGAAGCCTAACATCCGAAGAAGAAAGTTGATGTAAAGGTGTTCAATCAGACCGGCTAGTTTAGTTAGATGTCTCAATTTTCTTTTTCTAGGCGAAGTTGAAGTCATAGGGAGGTAGAAAGAACTTAATCAGGCAGGAGTTTAGTTCGGAGATGTCTCAATTTTCCTTTTCTGGGTGAAGTTGAAGTCTTAGGGAGGTAGAAAGAACGTAATCAGGCAGGGACTTCCAAACATCACTAGAACATATCCTGGAGTGAACGGTGGTGCAAGGTGACCAGTGCGACAGAGAACAGTAGAGGCAGAGTTTCAAGCTTTACAACTGAAAAGTACGAAAAAGTGAAGCTGGAGGGAAAAGTGAAGGAAGGTAAAGATACAATGAGGTGGAGGTAAAGAGAAGATAGCTTGAGGATTGACTAGTACATATTACACTGGTAAGGTGATAATTGAATAGAGGCCGCCGTGGTACAGTGGAACCATGCGTGCGATGGGGTCCGAGGGGTCTCCAAGCGCACGGGTTCGAATTATGTCCACGGTCCGAGTGTAGGTAGGGCTTTCTCACTCGGGACAATGGTTTCCTAACGGGTGGCATTTCAGATAGGAGGTACCCCAAAAAGTATCCCCTTCAGCCCATACATTCCCGTGAAAAGCCCACATGGTATAAATAAAAAAAAAATAACACGGTATCAGACAGAGTTCCAGAGATTAGAATTGAAAAGCATGAAAGTATAGGAGTAATGATTAACTCTTGCATTAGAAGATGGATGCAACAATGAATGAGGGAGGAACTGACAGTCACTCGTGAAACAATCATGTAACATAACTGATACTTTCTCCCGTCTCGCTGCACTCCGAAACATTAATAATTACTGTCATTACTTCCCTTCTCGACTTCGGTAACTTTGGTTTTGTTCTCTAACTCTTCATATTTCTCCCCTTCTTTGACTTTTGTGATTCAGGTTGGCTCGGCTCTTCCTCTTTCTAGTGATTTTACTTGTGTTTTCCCTCGACTTGTGTGTTTCTGTGTTTTTTTAAACATTTGTAATTGTAGTTGTCCTCTTCCTCTTATTTTGCTTATCTATTCCTTCGCTTCATATTGTTCGCTTCCTCGAATTGTAATGTTAGTTGTCCTCTTTCCCGACTTGTAAGTTCAGTTGTTCCCTTCCTCGTCTTTTATAACTTAAGTTATTCCCTTCTAGGCTCGTAATTTTAGTCGCTTCCTTCCTGCTCTTGCAATTTCAGTTGTTCCCTTCATATTCTTTTATAATTCCATGCGTTCTTTTCCTCGACTTTTGTAGTAAATTTACTGGTTTCCTTCGACTTTTGCAATTTTTATTCCTTTTCCCGACGTTCTTAATTCTTATTCCTTTCCCTGACTTTAACAGCCCTTCTGTCACTGCACCGCAACACATTGGGGCTCATGTTACCCCTCGGTTCCGCTGCACTTAATCACAATTAGCGGTAAGGAGAACTTGCACTGTGTAGGCACGCGACCCTACACCTAACCTGCCAGTGGTCGATGTGCGGGAGTGAGGGAGTGAAGGAGGGTGGGGTCCAGTCACTGGATCAGCAGAGTGCACCTCTCGCCGCTAAGTGTGAGGAAAACCTTCAGGCAGGATCCAAGCCTTAGTACAGTGGAGGAAGTGAACATGGATGGAGGATAAAGATGATACCAAGTTTACGTGTGTGTGTGTGTGTGTGTGTGTGTGTGTGTGTGTGTGTGTGTGTGTGTGTGTGTGTGTGTGTGTGTGTGAGAAAAGACTAATGAATAAGATAACGTAATTTAGTTAAGTGGAATTGGATGTTCTATGAAAACCTTGAAGGTCTCTCACAAGCTTATTGTCCTCTGTAAGCCTTTATGTTCCTTTGTTGCACACCAGAGTAATGATTTTTTTTCCCATTTAGTTGTGTGATGTATGATTATTTATATGTTCTAGGTATGTACGCGTTTGTTGTGTTCATTTGTTGTATGATGTGTGTGTGTGTGTGTGTGTGTGTGTGTGTGTGTGTGTGTGTGTGTGTGTGTGTGTGTGTGTGTGTGTGTGTGTGTGTGTGTGTGTGTCCCTGCATAGAGGTTAACCAACACTATGTTCTTGCTGCAGGTGTGTGATCGACGCAAGCCATGTGTGTGTCAGGGTTTGCTGTCCCTGTGAGTGTCAGCGGCAGGTGTATAGCGCGCGACAGGTGTTCCTACCTTGTCCAAGTACCACTCAACCTTCCATTCTCTGGGTTCCTCTCCGACTCCCCTGTCTGGACAAGGTAGGCAGGATGGCAGTTTGCTCAGTATTTCACACAAACCGCAATTAAGAAAAGAGCAGTTTGTGATAGTTTCTTTTGTTGTCCAATGATTGACATGAGGTATTTCAGGTAGTTATGTAAGAGAAAGAATACTTACCTTTCTCTCCTTAGCACACTCGAGATTGAATAATATTTTCCCATTTTTGTCTCCATCGTCCTACGAGTGACAGACTATTAATTTTAAAGTTCGTAAATTCGGATTCTTAACAGTATGGTGGCATGCACATAAAGAAAATAAAACAAATGCGTATTCCGTTCCTCTTTAGTGCATTCCAAACTAGAGAGAACGTTTTCTCGCGTTAGTTTTCCATGTGATCCAAGGAGTGTTACGCTTCACAACCCAAGTTTTAACCCCTTCAGTACTGGGACGCATTTCTACCTAGAGTTTTGGGTGTAATTAGACCATTTTATTTACATTAGGAAGGGTCTACGGAGGTCAGATGATTAATGGCCTGAGTTTTCACTATTATAATACCCTCATAAGTTTCTGAAGCTGTGTAAAATCACCAAATATTAAGTAGAATGAATATGAGAACGTGTCATGGTACTGAAAGGGTTAAAACGCATTTTGGTATCTGTACGTATAACTAAACTAAAAGAATACATATATCTGTCTCTCTTTAGCGCTCTCAAAACTGGACAGATATCCTGGTTTTCGGTTTAAGTCCCTTCGTGGCCAAAGGAGTGACATGGACCAATGCAAGTAAAATAAATCCGATTCTATGAAGTATTTTGGTATTTTTGTGTGTCAAGAGAATGGACTGAAGTTTTTGGTTTTCGTATGCAATTGTTTTGTGGTCCGAGAAGTGACACATTTTTTTTCAAATCTAAGATTCTTCACGTTATTTTGCCATCTGTTGTATATAATTAGCACTCTCAAACTAATAGAGCACAACTTTATTTCATCCGGGTGAGCTCTCTTTGTGGTCCAGGGAATGACATGTTATGATGTTATAAAGTATCTGTCACCTATAGAAGTAAAACAAAGGAATGTCTGTCTCTTTCCATTACACTCATTACTTGACAGACCTTCATTGCGTTCCTGGGAATCCTCTCTGTGGTGGTAAGAGTCGTGATGAATTGCATGTTGTATAATCCCGATTCTGTAAAGTATTCTGCGTCTATATCTGTAAAGAAGAGAATATGTCTGTGTTCCTCCAGTATATTCTAAACTGACAGAATTCTACGTTTTTTCTTTTTGTGAACCCTTTTTGTAGTGCATGAAGTATCGTGAGAACTTGCATGTTAAGTAATCCTGATTCTATAAGTATTCTAGCATCTATATAAATAAAGAAAGTACAGTTTGCCTTCTTACAGTACACTCAAAACTGAACACACCTTTATGGCTTTCGTGTGAACCCTCTATGGTGCAAGGAGTATCGTGAACAATTGCATATTATATAATTTTGATTTTATAAAGTTTCCTAGCATTTATATAAATAAAGAAAAGAATGTCTGCTTTCTTACAGTATACCCAAAACGTTACATAACTTAATTGCTTTCGTGTTAACCCTCTGTGGGGCAAAATGTATCC
This sequence comes from Portunus trituberculatus, assembly GCF_017591435.1. Classification (NCBI taxonomy): domain Eukaryota; kingdom Metazoa; phylum Arthropoda; class Malacostraca; order Decapoda; family Portunidae; genus Portunus; species Portunus trituberculatus. The sequence goes on from NC_059264.1 coordinate 11,886,821, forward strand.
TGAGCAATTGCATACTACATAATTTTGATTCTATAAAGTATTCTAGCATCTATATAAGTAAAAAAGAACATCTGCCTTCTTACAGCACACTCAAAACGTTACATAACTTAATTGCTTTCGTGTGAACCCATATTGTGGTACAAGAAGTGTTGTGAGGAATTACATATTACATAATTTTGATTTCATAAAGTTTTCTAGCATCTATATAAGTAAAGAAAAGAATGTCTGCCTTCTTACAGTATACCCAAAACGTTACATAACTTAACTGATTTCGTGTGAACACTCTGTGGGATAAAATATATCCTGAGCAATTACATACTACATAATTTTGATTCTATAAAGTATTCTAGCATCTATATAAGTAAAGAAAAGAATGTCTGCCTTCTTACAGTTGACTCATAACTTTACAGAGCTTCTTGGTTTTCGTGTGAACCCTCTGTGGTGCAAGAAGTATCGTGAGCAATTGCACGTTTTAAACTCCCGATTCTATCAGAAGTTATCAGTAAAATGCCGCAATTCTATATGGAGCGAGAGGGAGAGCAGGAGCCTCAACGTGCTTCGCCATCAATTAACAGGCACTAAATTCTGAAATGTTAGGGACATAGTGGGTCTGAAATAAAGCCACTTTTCTTGTGCTATATTGCTCGTATTACTTGTGTTGGTATTAATATTCCTGACTCTTAGATCACTGGTTATGGAAGCGTGGTATTGAAAGCCGCTTGTATATTGCTGTGGTCGCTCTGTGTTAACGTTCAGTGTAAAGTTAAAAAGTGAATTAAAAAAAGCAGTAAAAGATAGACTCGTATTTTTAAGTAGATTTAAATGAAAGAAATTGATATGAAGGTTTGTAAAAATAAATAAAAAAGTAAAAGAAATAGACACGTATTTTTAAGTAGATTTAAATGAAAGAAGTTAATATAAAGTAATTTTTTTCTGGCTGTAAACATTTGTAAGAGAACATAGTGTGATTTGATTTACAGGAAAAGTGAATACTAGTTTAATTTCGACTTTAATCGGTATAGAAATGTTTAGAATAATGCAACATAATATCTAACAGGTGTTGCAGAAATTATATGAGTTGAAAAGTTGTAAGAAACATTATTACAAAACGAGGTGTTGAAGAGTTGTAAGCTACAGTTCACAATAAAATGTTGCAAAATAGTGTTGTACAAATAATTGAAAAAGAAGATAAAAAATTAAATATTATTACACAAGGAGGTGCTGAAAAGTTGTAAGTTGCAGTTCGCAGTAAAAAGTTGCAAAATAATGTACAAATAATTGAAAAAAAGAAGGAGAAGAGTGATTATAATGGCAATATTGAACAAGGATGAGGACTTAGCGGGATTTATATGTTTATTTTGATATTTTTTTTCAAACAGTGGGTCCTTTAAAGATGCATGTATTTACTATTAATTACCATTATTTCATTGTTTTATCTCTATGACTTTTTTTATCTTTTCTATTTTCCTTGTGTCCAAAAGTGACTCAATCGAAACAATTTTTCTACCCTTAACTGTATTTTCTATATAATTTTTGTTAGACGTTAAACCATTATATTTGTTACCTGTGTCTCAATTACCATTATTCTCTTTACTACATGTATTATTATTTCCATTAGCTGTTACCTGCACAATTACTTTTCTTTGTTGCGTTACTGTTCTCTAATTCCCTTTGTTGCCAGCAGCTGTCATGTATTCTTTTATTCCTGGCACGCGTTTTACTGTCGTCCCTGTCTCTTCAAGTATTTATTCAATTACCTTTGTTATTTTCGCACCATTATGCCTCAGTCTCCCTGGTCTTGCTCTCTGTGTGTGCGACGATCATAATTTTCTTTCACTCATTACATCCATCAGTATAATTCCTTCTCATTTTACTATCGATCGTCCTGAAACCTTTAGTATAAGCGGACGGTATTTCATTTTGGGTCGCCTTTGTTTTGTTCGGCCGAGCAAGGGGAAGGATATTATGACGTTGGAGGAGTCTAGTCTCTCTCTCTCTCTCTCTCTCTCTCTCTCTCTCTCTCTCTCTCTCTCTCTCTCTCTCTCTCTCTCTCTCTCTCTCTCTCTGTGTGTGTTAAGGTGTTTTGTGTTATGCAAATCATGTTATATTTTTGTTATTAAAGAGACGTTCATTTTATCACTTCATCGCTCTAGTCATGTGTTAGCTTAGGTTAGGTTAGGTAAGTTCAGGTGATGGTATGTTAGACTAAGTTATATTTTGTAGTCAAGGTTACGTTAGGTTAGGTTAAGTAGGGTAAGTTGGGTTAGGTGATGTGTTAGAATAATGTTACGCGAGAATGCGGTTTTGTTTATGAGAGTTTTGTTCTTTCCATCGCCTTGGCCATGTGTTGTAGTTAGATATTCATGGCTATGGTTCGTTGTTGTCTCACCTCATGACTTTTTGATGCATGGATTGACACTTTTATCATTATTATTTATTATTTTATTTGATGAGAGTGATGATTGACATTTGATTTACTTTTTCACTTCTTTTATCAATTCCACGACTGCCTTAGAAAGAAATAGTCATTCTTTTTCTGTCTTTTCTTTATGGTGGACGTTATTTCTCGCCAATTTCTACCTGAACACCACGATTCCTTTGTAATATTCACTCTAGCCAGGACACAAATGGTTAAGTATACAAGCTTGTCTCGTAGTCTGCCGTTTATCATAATACACGTTTGGTAGCAGCAACGAGACGAGCGAACGTGTAGACAGGTTGTGAGTTGTAGGCGAGCGAAGTGGTGACTGCCCTGCGTGGTCCCGGAATTCAGGGTCGTGACCTCACCTAGGCGACCGATGTGTTGGCTTCTGTTGGCGTCAGGTTCGGGTCTGCACCTGGGCGGAGTGACCTTTCTTATCTATCTCGAGAAGTCACTACATCTTTCTGATAAAATGACGAATTGTTGACATGATACTCGTACAGTGCATATAGGGGCCGCGATGGTACAGTGGAACCATGCGTGCTTTGGGGTCCGAGGGGTTTCCAGGCGCACGGGTTCTAATCCTGTCCACGGTCCGAGTGTAGGTTGGGCTTCCTCACTTGAGGCAACGGTTTCTTGGCGGGTGGGCTTTGAGATAGGAGGTACCCCGAAAAATATACCCTATAGCCCATACATACCCGTGAAAAGCCTACATGGTATAAATAAAAAAATATGTTCTTAATATTATTTCTTTTATTTGAACTATATACAACATGTATTTAACCTTTATTTTCCATATTAATCTCCATAGAATCTTGTTTTCCACGATGTAGGGAGTACTTGACACAATTTCTTTCACCAATGTGCTTCTGTCTCCGTTAAAATGTCTGCTTTACGACTCCCGACATGCTAACTACTGCATTATTGACGACATTGGTAGTATTGAGTCATGACTTTCTTCATACGAATAGTGGATGAATTTATTGTGATATTTTCTTTTTCAGCGCTTTACTTTGGCAGTTTCTCTGTTTTTTCTTTTAACTTTCGTCTCACTTTTAGGTCACGCTTCTCTTGATGCGAAATATCGTATTGATGGCGGGATATTTCAGGCACTTTATGCAGCACATCACCTCGTTGATCTATTCTTACCACCACTACTTTCTATTTCAAGCGGAGTAGTGTAATGTTCTCTACGAAATATGTAACTCCATCAAAGATTCCCCATTGGACTAATTTAGTGAAGTATATTGTTCGCTTCTGTTCATGATTTTTGCAGCTTTTACACAGCTTTTGGGCAAAAATGCTGCATTGGTGATTCTTTTTTTTTTTTTTTCTGTGTATTTATAGTTTTATGAGATTCATTTTTTTTTTTTCAAGCTATTTTTCCCCAGTGTGATCTCTACATCTAGACATAAGTAGACTGTGATATTTATACCAAATGAAATTCTTTTTTTTTTTTTGTCCTTTGAGTGGTATTATACACAATTATCCTCTGGCATGATATGACTTACCTTTTTCTATATTGTTTGTATTAAATGGAGCAAGGTGAATAACTCAAATTACGTAGAATTCTTAAAGTTTTGCTTGAATTCTGTTGTACAAGTTTTCTTTTATTTCTTTCCTGTGGTATGAAGTATTCAGCTGTGTGAATGTTATTCATAGTGAATTAGATAAACTGCAATATTCAAACAAAATCAATTTCTTTATTTTTTTCAGGTGTATGACTCTGTTTTGTTGTTTCATATGGGTAAAAACATTATTTTACTGAGCATTATACATTTTCATCTCATCATTGTAAAGCGAAGTATGATTCATATTAAACCAAGCAAATTGCAACGTTCACACCAAACCGAATTCATGGCTTTTTTCTTACATGTTGACATACTTATTTGGTTTGTAGTATGAAATGGTTTAACTTTCTTCGTATTATTCGTATTAAATTATGTATGTTATTCTATTTCAACTAAGACATATTCATAGGTTTGTCTCATATATATATATATATATATATATATATATATATATATATATATATATATATATATATATATATATATATATATATAGTGTGTGTGTGTGTGTGTGTGTGTGTGTGTGTGTGTGTGTGTGTGTGTGTGTGTGTGTGTGTGTGTGTGTGTGTGTGTGTGTGTGTGTGTGTGTGTGTGTGTGTGTGTGTTTTGTAATTGATAATATCGCTTTGTGTGTAATCTTTCAGCTTCTGTGTAGCAGTAATTACTTGAATGCCTGATTGCAATTAAGACTGAGGTGATTTAACTATTTATATCATAGTTATTCTCAGGTGTGAAATGATTGAACTCACCGCCACGTACGTCACTGCAAATCATTATTCTTTTTCAATCAAACAATCAAACAAATTACAATACTTAAACCTTCCTAATTATATTCTTTCTCATGAATTTTCCGTGGTCTGGAATAGTTCAGCTCCCACCAAGGTCATCAGTGACTGTGTCATCGCGTGGCGGGACGGGCTCACCTGTGTAGCGTGAGTCACCGCCGCCCTTGTGATGGACGTGCTGATAAGACGAGGAAGGGACGCCCCGCTGGACTAATTGCTCTGTCATTGCCGGCTGTCCTTTACTTGTTTATCAGTTGCGCTTCTATCTCAGTGTCGGTCAAATGAATTAGTTTGTTATCATTCTCATCTCATTTCTTGTTAATTAATTGCATTCATATCTCGTTGTGGGTTTGGATTAGTTATTTCATGTAATTTTAATTTCATTACTCGTTCAGTTAAGAGTGTTTCCCTTACGTTGGTTGTTATTTAAGTGTATTTTTCTCTCATTGTGTGTTTAGTTATGATTCAATTGTATTTTATGTTCATTAAATGCTTAGATATAATTTACACGCGTTGTTTATCAATTAATTGTGTTTTTATCTCATTGCTGGCTAAATGAGATACCATATTAAATTCTTGCTTCATTACCGATCGGTAGGATTGCATTTCTTTTTTCAGTACTAGACTACATTACCGTTTACACTCATTACATCTCAATTTATAGCAGTTTTAGCATAACCCTTCGCTTATTACTCTAGTAACTTTTTTTTTCTCTATTAATAAGGGTTTTAATCTTAACAAGATTTGTTCTATCCTATTATTTTTTTCGTTTAAGATACTCCCATCAGTTCCAGCTCATTGGTTATTTGATTGATATGCGTCATTACATGTAGTATATATTTTATTATTCGCTGTTTAAATGAATTGGTGTCATTTGCGTCTCATTATGTGTTTAATTAATTCTATTATCAAGTTTTGCATCCCATTAGTGTGTTCATTGTGTCATTATCATTTGGGTCCATTCAGTTCATTTCAGTCTTGGTCTTGTTGATCGCATCATTAAAGTCACTGTGTACTCAAAGAGTCATGCTTCTTATCACGACTACTTTACAGCAGGCTCAGTGAAAGTTATTGGTGTTTTTACGATTCAAGTTATAGTTAAGCAGAATTCAGTGGAAGTCATTGGAGTTTTAAAATATGTATTCGTGATTTTAGTGAAAGCTTAACAGGATCTAAGTTAAATTATTGGAGTTTTCATTTTTTTTTTTGTGATTTCACTAATAGCTAAACAGAACCTATTTTAAGTTTTTGGAGTCTTCAAGTATTTGCTCGATGACTTCATTGACATTTCAAGGAGAACTAGTAAATGTGATTAAAATTTTCAGAGTTTTTCTTTGTTCCGGTGATAATTCAATAGCTACGGTAGAAATTATTTGACCTCCAAGTTTTTACATGACGATAGGTGTTGACCAGGCTTGATTTGAAGCTACTGAATTTTAAAGATTGTTTGCAGGATTCTCTTTTTAGTGGATGGTAGTGTGATGTTCAGCGATGTTTCCAAGTTTCTCGTGATAATTCCTAAAAGTCTGGTGGAATTCATTGCAGTGTTTATGATCAAGGAGCTGCAGTGGTAAGGGACTGTGCTGGAGTTGTAGGGCGTATTTTCATGATTATTATTGTCATTTTCAAGAATGCCGTAGAATTTTGCACCACCTTTGAAAAAAAAAAAAAAAACGTAAACCTTGATCAGTTATCTCAGTGGTGTTTGAAAATATTCTCGATGAGAGAAGAAAATCCTTTCAAGACACGTGGTTTAGTTTGGCAGAAATTCCCCTCCATTTTGGTCTCCGGCACTTGTACGCTGGTGTGTTTCGGAAGGTTGGTTGGCTTGTCTCTCCCTGTGATGGTGAAGGTAGGAATTATTCATTTTTTTTATTATTTTGCTGTTGTTGTTGATGCCGTTGATATTTATATTGTTTTTGTCATTAATTTGTATATTAATTTACTTATCTATTTTTAGTGACACTGTACACACTGTATACTCGTATCAGCTTCCCCTCTCTCACCCTGCAACACTGCCACTCGAACAATGCGGTCGCTGGCGGCACGATGTAATAAATTTTGATGAGATCTTGAATGGCAATAAGAAGAAACTCTCCAGCCGTTCGAGTATGGCTGGAGATATGAGGCTTACTTCTTTCGCTGTTTCCGTGAAGTCCTGATCTAGAGTACAGTTTTTCTTTTTTGCCTTTTTCTTTTCAATTTTCTATCTTAGCACTTACCTCCGTGACTTCAATCCTTTATAGTTCTACAACAATCCCATCCCTCCATCTCACCTTCTGTCTTTCCCCTCAGTCTTATTCATTTGACCGCCGTGGTACAGTGGAACCATACGTGCTTTGGGGTCCGATGGGTCTGCAAACGCACGGGTTCGAATCCTGTCCACGGTCCGAGTGTAGGTTGGGGCTTCCTCACTCTGGGCAATGGTTTCCTAGCGGATGGGCTTTGAGATAGGAGGTATCCCAAAAAGTATCCCATTTAGCCCATAAATTCTCGTGAAAAAGCCCATATGGTATAAATAAAAAATAAAAATAAATAAAACTGGTTTCTACGTGGTCTTTTAATCGGTTCCTGGATTTCACTGACCACGAGTTAAAGATCTGAATGAACCACCACGCCCTTTGAATCCTCCTGCGCACGAGTCCTGCCAAGAGTTGGAGATTGGGAAGGGCACCCACTAAGTAAGGGTTGCTGCTTCCAAGTGTCAATACCAATGTGTCTCATTAAGAAGCATCGTTTTGACTGAAATTCATGATAGGTACACGAGGTTGATTTAAATAAGTGAGAAAATAATTGAAATAAAGATGGAAATAAATATATGAGTACATGAATAGATAAATGAACTAGAAGAAAAAACAAATGACCAAAGTGTTTCTTCAGTAAGCACCGTTTTGGTTGGAATTCATGGCAGGTACCCGGGCTTGATTGAAGTACATGAGTAAATAACTGAAATAAATAAATAAAAAAAAAGACGGAGAAAAGAAGAGGAAATAAAGTAGAAGGAATGAACAAAAAAATAACGATAAAAGAAAGGGAAGTGAAATAAAAAGAGAATGAAAAATAAATAGATGGATAAAGAAAGAAATCCTCACATAATTAGATAAATGAACGGGGAAAAGAAGAGGAAATTAAGTAGAAAGAATGAACAGAAAAATAACGATAAAAAAAGGAGAAGTGAAATGAAAAATGAATGAAATCAAAATAAATAAATTAATAAATAAATGCTCACAAAAATAAACAAATGAACTAGAATAGAAACCAAATTAGGAATATAAACAAATCAAATAAGCACTAAAAAAGATGAATATATAAGCAAAAACTTGTAGAAACCGGAAACACTGAAAGACACTACAATCTATCAATCACTCGCTCCCGTTACTGTCAGTGGAACTTTTTAAAATCATATCCTTGACTTGCACCACAGCATTCTACCCTACGGAAAGACATTACTGCTTCTTAGGGACGATGAAACAAAGGAGAGAGAGAGAGAGAGAGAGAGAGAGAGAGAGAGAGAGAGAGAGAGAGAGAGAGTAGTAAAAATCAACATAGGTAAACGAATAAATCCTTATGCTATCAGTGCCACATTTCTAAACCCCCTTGTAAACCACCACTACAGCAGAATAGCTTATGTAATAGCCGTGCCACTTCACAGAAACCGCGTACTTGCTATTCCCTACATAACTTCCCTCCGCTGCTATCCGTTCTGGGCGCCCTCTACGCAGAAAGCCGCGCCAGATCTACCGCCATGAGTTATGGTAAAAGCAATACGCCTAATACTCATGTCTTATTCAGTGGATTATTCTTCCCTTGCTCTCCTTTGTATATAAATCACGATAACGTCTAGCGGGGAAAATTCACGATCTCTGCAGTAGTAGCGGGTAAGATACAGGGTTTGCTATCAATATTTAAGTCTGTTTTGTGACACTGTGTATTTTCCATTCAGCCTTTCAGTGCTTGGTTATGTTTTCCTCTGGTCAGAATTGCATCTTCTACATTTCATTATTCTTTTTATTGATGATCTAAAAATACAGAAATTTAGCTTTTTTTTTTCATCAGTATGCATATCTACCTTCATTTCTTTAAGGCTGTGTATTTTTGCTTGAACGTTTCACTGCTAGGTTATTTTCTTTTCCTTGGTCAGAATTTTCTATCATTAATTTATTTTTTAGTAGCTTAAAAATGAAGTAAAGCTTCTATTCATCAATATGCATATCTACCTTCATTTCTTTAAGGCTGTGTATTTTTCCTTGAACGTTTCACTGCTAGGTTATTTTTTTCCTTTGGTCAGAATTTCGTATCATTAATTATTTTTTTCATTAGCCTAAAAAACGAAATTAACCTTCTATTGATCATTATTCACATATCTACGTTCATTTCTTTAAGGCTGTGTATTTTTCCTTGAACGTTTCACTGCTAGGTTATTTTTTTCCTTTGGTCAGACTCTAGTATCATTAATTATTTTTTCAATGGCCTAAAAAAAAACGAAATGAAGCTTCTATTGATCATTATTCACATATTTACGTTCATTTCTTTAAGTCTATGTATTTTCTTTAAACGTTTCACTGCTAGGTTATTTTTTGCCATTGGTCAGACTTTTCTATTATTGATTATTTTTTACATTACCCTAAAGAAACGAAATGAAGCTTCTATTGATCATTATTCACATATGTACGTTCATTTCTTTAAGTCTGTATATTTTACCTTAAACGTTCCCTATTAGGTTACGTTTTCCTTTGTTCAGAATTTTGTAGCATTATTTTTTCTATTACCTAAAAACGACGAAATTAATCTTCTATTGATCATTATTCACACCTTTTCTTTAATCCTTTCTCTGCCAGACCATTTTTCTCTTGTCAGAAGTATGTCTGGTCCATTTATTTTTTGTATTGGTGTAATATTTGTGTGGCTCACAAAAGACGAAATCAATATGTTCTTGTCATTACCATTATTCATGTTTGATTTATTACTTTACCTACTTTGCTTCATGCCTTCCACTTCAGACTATTTTCTTTCTCTAGGCAGAAGTACGTTTCACGCATTCATTTGTTATTTTTTATGTTTGGTATTTGTGTTGCCTTAAAATATGTTCAGTTAAGATTTTATTCTGGTTGCTTTTATCATTAACCCCTTTTATCTTGATATTTGTGTACGATTAGACCATTTTATTGGCATTGGGAAGGGTCTTTGAAGGTCAGCAGATTAATGGCTACAGTCTTCACTATTTTAATCCCCCACATGAGTTTCTGAAGGTGTATAAAATCACCAAATAGTAAGCAGAATAAATATGAACACAACGGAGGGGGGGAGCATTGGGTCAGGTGGGAGGTGAAGGATGGGTGTTTCAGTGGGAGGGGAGGGGTAGCCTTGGTGGGGGAATGCAGGTTTGGTGGTGGTGGTGGTGGAAAGTGTACATGAAAAGTGAATTGTGTTAAAGTCTGGTTTAAGACTATGTACTTTCTCTTTACTATTTCACTCTTAGATATTTTTTCCTATAGTCATGTGTATGTTTTATTGATTAAGCTTTGTATTGCTATGCTTAATCCTTTCAGTATTGGGACACATTTTTACCTCAAGATTTCTGTACAAGTAGACCATTTTATTGACATTAGGAAGGAACCATGGATGTCAGAAGGTTAATAGCCACGGTCTTCACTATTTTAATCCCCGACATAAGTTCTGAAGGTGTAAAAAAATCATCAAATAGTAAGCAGAATGAATATGAAAATGCGTCATGGTACTGAAGGGATTAAAGTCTGGTTTAAGACTACGTACTTTCTCTTTACTATTTCACTCTTAGATATTTTTTCTATAGTCATATGCATGTTTTATTAATCAATCAAGTTTTGTATTGCTATGCTTAATACCTGTGTTGCCCTCGTCCCCGACAAAAAAATAAGCTTCAATTCTCTATCACGGTAACGTCAGGCGTAGTATTCAATCTCCCTGCAGGTCTAGTGGTGAGCAGATAAATATTTCAGTACCAACATTCAATTCTTGTTTTTGATATTATGTACTTTGACTCGTTTACCGCTTCACATTTTTATCCTATAATCAGAAACTCTTTTTATCCATTTATTTATGTGTTGGTGTCTTTAACTCCTTGAGTACTGTGACGGATTTCCATATTCATTCTGCTTACTATTTGGTGATTTTATACAGCTTCAGAAAATTATATTGGATGATTAAAATTGTGAAGACTGGGACCATTAATCTTCTGATCTCCATAGACCTTTCCTAATGTCAATAAAATGGTCTAATCGTACACAAATCTCAAGGTAAATATGTGTCCCAGTACTAAAGTGGTTAATATTGGTGTTGCCTAGAGAAAGACAAAATTAAACTTTTATTACGGTGTATAAGATTCATGTTTCAGTGCTAATATTCTCTTCTTCTTTCCAATAGTATGGTCTTTTCCTTGAACGTTTTATGCACTCCCTTTTTCCTAATATCAGAAACATTTTTTTTTATCTATTTACTTTTTTTTTGGTTTCATTAATATTTGTGTTGCCTTGACCTTTGACAAGACAAAATTGATCTTGTATTCAGATGGATGAGATCACATTTTAGTACCTATATTCACATCTGGTTTGCGACACTCTGTACTTTTCCTTAACCCTTTTATTACAATTTATTTTTCCTTAATTGAGAAACCTTCCTTCATCCATTTGTTTTATAATTGGTCTCTTCTGTGTTGCCTAAATATACGGAATTTGCTTTTTATTCCCTGATGGTTAAGATTCACACACGTCTAGTTTATGGCTGCATTTTTCTTTCACTCTCACTTGTAGACAAACTTTCATGTGATAAGAAATACGTTTTATCAATTTGCTATTCATCTTTTTAGTCTGTTGGTCTCTTTGATATTGGTGAAGCTTAAAGAAAATTAACTTTACTCACTCTTATGTTTCTTTGATGTCCGTACAAACCTCCTTTTTGCAGCTCTGAATATTAACGATGCATGGCTACAGCAGCGAAAAGGGTGAAGCTAAATGTCATGGAAGTACTTTTACCATTAGTTCTGGAGTATTATGCATTTGTTAGGGGCGTTTATTCTCCAGAGTTCGGTTTTATTGCTGTGAGAACGCTGATTTTTCATCCATTCACTCTGGTATGGTGATTCGAATTTATTTTTGCTCGATACTAAAAAAGAAAATAATATTGTGGCTCATGGTAGCTTTTTATTCTATTAGATTATGTACACCTTATGACGATGCTGTTACGGTGCAGTAAGTTAGTGTGGATGTGCTGACTTTACTGGTACACTTGGTAAACTTCTGGACTGACTTTCTAGACATTGTGTAACTCCATCATCGATTTTACTGAGGAGAAATACAACAACAGCAGCCACTAAATGCTTTCATCTACCCCATGAGACCATCAGGCATTAGTGTTACCTCAATAATTTATCCTAAACTTGCAGTACGTTTCGTTAATTAAACTGGAGGCGAGGCTTTGGTGATTAAAGTCTTACTGTTCACACTAAGTCCACAAAGTTCTTCCCAGTACGCTCGTAACTCCTTCAGGCGTTTTCGTGCAGCACCTTCTTCAGCGCCAGTAACTTCTTCGTTCCCTCCAGCGTTTGTTTTCCCAGTTGATGCTGTTTCCTAAGTTAGTGAGTCTCGCTTCTTCAACCAACCCCTCCTGGGACCTCGCCTTGTTTCTCAGTGTTACGTGTTAAATGTTGATGCAGTGTTCCTCTCGCTTCCTCGGGGTACGGACAGACGCACAGACAGGTTGACAGACACGTCCATGCCTCGGCGAGTCCGCGGGCGACAACAGAGCGACAGAACACAACGCGGAAATAACATTATGGACGGAGGAAACCAGCGGGGAGTGAAGTGCGGCGGAATAAACTGAAGGGTTCGAGGTTAGGAAAAGGTGGATTGTGTGCAGCGTGTCATGACAGAAAATGAGGGAAGGGCGGTGTGTTGGCGGTGACTGGTGGAGGTCATAGGGGAGAGTAAAGGCAGAGGAGTGTTTGTCAGTTGTTGAGGGGTTCTCGAGGGAAGGAAGAGGAAACTACACACAAAAACAAGATAGGAATACAAGATGAGGTGAAAAATTAAAAAATGATACTTGTCATATGAAAAGAGGAAATATAGAAGAAATAGGAGCTGACGGTGTATAATGAAATCAATATCTTAAGATGGAGATTTCGAAAGTATGAAATTATAGGAAGAAAAATTTTGATGAAAATAAAATAAAGATTATAATAGTAAAAAAGTAAGTCAATACATGTTTTAATAGTCAACGAATCTTTATATAGACGGATTCATTAAATACAAAATATAAAGCACAGGTTAATTTGCTATTATACTAAAACTTCAACTGGGAGAATGAATCAAAATGTGCTCCAGTCAAACAAAGAATACTCGTATCAATGAGGTGACTATCATACTAAACAGTTGACTCTTATGAGGGACTTATAGGCGTGGGTGAGCAAGTGTTGGCGGAGCACAGGTAGGGTTGCAGGGCGCGGCGGTAGGCGGTAGGGAGCAGGGTGGGGAGGGAGTGTGGGTGCTTACAGACTGTTCGGTGATGCCAGCCAGGCGGCAGTGCAGGTGTGCGGTGGAGCCCAGCTGGACGGACACGTTGAGGGTGAGTTGGTCATGCAGAAAGTGTGGCTGCTCCTCGGCGCCGCTGCCCTCCTCGCCCTCCCTCTCCTCCAGACACACTGCGGAGGGGAGAAAATAAAAAGTGCTGCGACATTGAGTGGGAAAGCAGACACCGTTGTTACACTGAGGGAGGAAGACAAACAAAAAATCATGAAAACTGCCGTAGCAAAGCAAGACTCGTGTAACATCTCGACCACCGAAGCAGGAAGACGGACAAAAAAAAAAAAAAAAAAAAAATGATGTAACACACGTCAACGCAGCGGCGGAAGGACAAGTGTTGCTGTAGGTGTAGAAGATAGAGGCGAGGAATACTAAAATACAGTTCAAGATAAGAAACAAACCCTTATGAAGAAAACAAGAAATGCTCATGGAGAACACAAAAAAAAAAAAATGACAAAACCCAAACGATTCTTTCAGTGTTTTCCCTTCCTCTTTTTTTTTACTTTTAATAGTCTTTGGTTACAAAATAAATATATGAATAGGATGATTGAAAAACGCCTGCAAAAATATTAGCATTAGAACATCAAGGCGAGATATAAAATGTTGGTGTGTTTGTGTTTCCCGCTAAGCCATCACTGCAGACGTATTTACATTCCTTTGTCCGCGCTGCAAAACTGTGAGGAAGGATTACAGTCGGGAAAAGTGTCTCATCTCGTAACTCCAACCCTTCCCTCGTCACTCCATTATCGGGGAAGCGAAGGAGAAACAGGAGAGGGAAAGAATCATGGAAATTGTGAAAAATGCTGATCAAACGTAACAAATACGATAAACGGAAAACAGTAAAGCAAACGGAACACATGCACAACACAACACGCAACCCAACACAACCCAACACAACACAGCACAACACAACCCAACCCAACCCAACTCAACACAACACAACACAACACAACACAACACAACACAACACAACACAACACAACCTAAAACAACACAACCCAACACAACCCAACTCAACCCAACCCAACCCAACCCAACCCAACCCAACCCAACCCAACCCAACCCAACCCAACCCAACACAACCCAACACAACGCGCAACCCAACACAACACAACCTAACCCAACACAACCTAAAACAACACAACACAACCCAACCCAACCCAACCCAACTCAACCCAACCCAACACAACACAACACAACACAACCCAACCCAACCTATAACAACACAACACAACACAACACAACACAACACAACACAACCCAACCCAACCCAACCCAACACAACACAACACAACTTAACCCAACACAACCTAAAACAAAACAACCCAACCCAACCCAACCCAACCCAACACAACCCAACCCAACACAACACAACACAACACAACACAACACAACTTAACCCAACACAACCTAAAACAAAACAACCCAACCCAACCCAACACAACACAACACAACACAACACAACACAACACAACACAACACAACACAACCTAACCTAACCCAGCCCAACCCAGTCCAACGAATACTGCTGTTGAAGACGAGACGAAAACACGAGACTAGACACCAAGACACACTTTGATCTGTAACAAAGGAATCTGCTTATCTAATTATAAACATTTGTAAAACACGCTTGGTAGAGCAGGACATAAGGACAACCAAGCTCTCTCTCCTTGTCTGTCTCATCCCTCGACAACGTCATCACAGGAAACTAAAGAGAAGGGACTACAAATTTCTAGTTCCATATGAAATACATGTAATTTTGATTCAATAGGTAAATATAACAAAATTTTGAGTATAATTAAGATTCAAAAGGATAGAAAAGTAAATGGAAACTGCGAATTAAACAGGGATTTAAATGTACTTATTGCAAGTGAAGGGGGACTGACTTGAAGGATGCAGGAAAAAAAAAAAACACCCACAGCTTACTTATACTGGGGTAAGTGTTGAAAGGGAGTCTTGTAGTGGAAAATTATATGAGAGGAATGTACTAATATACCAGAATGCCGCTGAGATTGTCTGTGCGGGGGAGTTCGTTGTTATACACATCTCGAATCTGAAAATTAGGAACGACATTTGTACATTACGTTAACATACTACGGTTGTCGTTTGGTTCAAGTGCCCGGAGGAGACTTGTTGTTATTGGTTTCAGTACCGAGACGGTTCTTCAGATCCTATATTTGAAACGTTAGGAAAAATAATGAAAAGCAGACCACTAGGTAGTATAAGAACTGATTTTTGTTATTGGAAACTTGTTAGGAAACATATGAGAACTTGGAATAATATACTGTGGATTTTCGTCACAACTTGAATCTGAAACACACACACACACACACACACACACACACACACACACACACACACACACACACACACACACACACACACACACACACACACACACACACACACACACACACACACACACACACACACACGTAAAATCAGACTATCTTTTTTTTTTCTAATTTATACCATGTGGAATTTTCGCGGGAATTTATGGATTAAAGGAGATACTTTTGGGGTAACTCCTATCTCAAAGCCCACCCGCTAGGAAACCGTTGCCCCAAGTGAGGAAGCCCAACCTACACTCAGACCGTGGACAAGATTCGAACCCGTGCGCTTGGATACCTCTCGGACCCCAAAGCGCGCAAGGTTCCACTGTACCACGGCGCCCCCAACCACGAGAGAGAGAGAGAGAGAGAGAGAGAGAGAGAGAGAGAGAGAGAGAGAGAGAAATTGTTTGGAAATATTTGTCATGAACCTAAATATTCTAAAATGTCTTGTCACGAATTCTTTGTTAATAAAAACCTGTTGCCAGAGAAATAAAAATGAGGTGGCAAGTAATACTGGTCGAGTTTCTGGTGGAACGATGAATAAGGAAAGACGAAAATAAGCATTTTTTCTGTACGTGGAAAGAAGAGAAAAGAAAAGAAGGGAAAGAACGCAGAACAAAAATGCGAAATACTCTTGTATATGAAAGAAAAAAAAAGATACCTGAGGAAATAAATAATATTAACATATAAAACACGAAACGAAAGTATTTATTCCAGTTATTAATTTTGTTAATGGAAATATGCTTCACGTTTATTCTATCTGAAATTCTTATTACTTTAAATTCCTTTCCATTTCCTCGAGTCTTGTGATTGATGTGGATTATAAGGATTTATCTTGTCGATTCCATTCCACGTTAACAAAAAAAAAAAAAAAAAACTCAATGAAGTCTTCTATAATCTTTCGTTTATGGAGAGAGAGAGAGAGAGAGAGAGAGAGAGAGAGAGAGAGAGAGAGAGAGAGAGAGACACATGCCATCTCACCAAGACAAAAAACAAACACTGCACTATTCCTTACAATTGAAACAAAATCTGTATACCTTACAGAGGCGTAGATTAAAAGAGCAGAATCAGGCAGAGGCCTTTGAGTGGTACAGGATATATAATAAGTGTGACCTAAGCAACCTTTCCTGGGCCACTAATGAGTAGAGGACAAGAAATAATGAGTTGAAGCTTGATAACGTTAGATTCTAAAATGTAGATACAAAGGAAATGGTCTTACATGCAGTTGCAGATGAGTGGAATGTTATGATGGTCGAATAATTTGGGAGCTTTTAAAAGAAGACAAGACAAATTTATAGACGAACATGGATGGTAAATAGAAATAGGTGGACACATATTGTACAGGGACGAGGATAGATGGTAAATAAAAATAGGTGGACATATACTGTTGCACAGGAACTGCCACGTGTAGAATTGACAACTTTTATATTCCCGTATTTTCATGTGTGTGTGTGTGTGTGTGTGTGTGTGTGTGTGTGTGTGTGTGTGTGTGTGTGTGTGTGTGTGTGTGTGTGTGTGTGTGTGTGTGTGTGTGTGTGCGAGTCCTGACTGTCAGTGGGAGAGACAAGACTTGGATTGAGATGCAGATTGTGTTCTTGAGTCTTCCCTTATTCATTCACCTTCCTACACACGTCCTCAGATTTCACAGAGAGAGAGAGAGAGAGAGAGAGAGAGAGAGAGAGAGAGAGAGAGACGAGAGACGAGAGAACTGAAAAGAAAGGAGTGATCGACGTGAGAAGCAAGAGACAAGAGACAAAGACACACAATAGACAGAAATAGACACAAACAGACTGGCAGGATAAAAAAAAGTGAGGTACAATAACATAGAACAGGATTAAATAAAAGAATAGGGAATGATAGAATAAAGGATGGGGGAGAAGAGAAGAGAGGATGTATGGTAGAAGGAAAAATGAAGATAAGGGGAAGGGAGGAAGATAGGAAGAATACTGAAAGGACAAGACAGAAAGTAGATACTGAGAGAGAGAGAGAGAGAGAGAGAGAGAGAGAGAGAGAGAGAGAGAGAGAGAGAGAGAGAGAGAGAGAGAGAATAAATCAGAGACCTGTGACAGAACGAAAGAATTAATGAACGAACGAATGAAAGAAGAAAGGAAGGAGAGATGAAAGAAAACTAATAAAAGGAAAACGGAAAAGAAGGAAAAGCGAGAGAGAGAGAGAGAGAGAGAGAGAGAGAGAGAGAGAGAGAGAGAGAGAGAGAGAGAGAGAGTCGGGTAGCCAAAGCACTCTAACATTCCTGTCGTGTTTACCACAATACAACTCGAAAATACTCCTCCTTCCTGTCCGGCAGAAGTCACTTAATGTCTGCTGAGTAAAGGAGGGCTTGGAAACACACTATTATTGGCCCGGTCCTTCCTTCCTTCTTTCCTTGCTTCACTGCGGGCCAAAGAGGAGCAGCAGGACAAGAGGGAAGGGGACAGGAGACTAGAAGCTGGCCAAATTGTGTCTTTATATTTCTCATTAGGTACGGTGACTTCAAGAGGAACGGCAAGAGTTTAGGGAAGAATGTAAAGTAAAACGAGGCAAGGAAAGAGATGATTATAAAATGTTGGGCAAGTTTGATTATCAGACTCAAAGGAATATGAAGCTAAAAGTAGGAAGAAGGAGCTGATGAAAGATGTGTCAAAGAAAGCGAAAAGAAAATGATACACAACTTAGATTAAAGAGGGAAGGAATGTGAAACTAAAAATGGGGAGATAGAAGTTAATACAAGATCCGACAAAGAAAACGACAAAAAATGGGTAAACAAGTTAGATTAAAGGAAAGTAGAAAAAGGAGAAAACAAGTTTGATCAAAGATGAAAAAGGAGAATAAAGGAAATTGGAAACTTTGCCAAAAAAAGGTCATCATCAGGCCTTCATGTAGTCTTACGCTATACGAGTGTTTCCGAGCCTGTGGTGTGCGTGCTCTCTCGGGAAAAGTTTGGGAACCAATGATCAACGAGTATGTCTGCCTGGCGTTAACCAAATGTTCTACAATAAACTTCCTGCTAAGACGGTCAACCACAAATATCCCCACCTTTCTTCTTGGAGTGTGTGTGTGTGTGTGTGTGTGTGTGTGTGTGTGTGTGTGTGTGTGTGTGTGTGTGTGTGTGTGTGTGTGTGTGTGTGTGTGTTTATATATATATATATATATATATATATATATATATATATATATATATATATATATATATATATATATATATATATATATGAAGGAACATTCAGTTAAGACATAAATAAAAAAAAATGAATAAAGGAAATGATGATTTCAGAAAACAATGCGGGACGAGAAAGAGAAATATGAAATGAGAAAAGGAAGATAATGAATGTAGGAGGGAGATGTAAAATTGTGATATATTTTTTACTCAAGGTAGGGAAGGAGAGAAGCAAGTGGATAAATGAAGAATAAAAGAAGAAACAGTAAATGAAACAAAATGAAGTGATAAATAAGGAACGAGGAGAGAAAGAGACTGACTAGAAGCTATTTGCTAAACTCTGACTTACTTGTGATTTGGAAAATAAAAAGAAAATCAGGAGAGCAAAATTTGAAATAAAAAATATTTTAATATGCTGTAACTCGGCCGGAAGGAATAAAGGAAATCACAGTTAGAATAATGGAGGAAATTCTGGAAGAAAAGAATTGAGAGGTACACATGATATAATTGTGTTTGTCAGAGGGAAGAGTAAGAAAATGAATTGGTAATGAAAAATTTTGTTCAAATTTGATAAATGATTTGTTTAAGATAAAAATGGAAGATTAAAAAAAAATCATCTGATTTGTTCCTGTGATGAAAAAAGAAAGCAAAGATTATTGAAGAAATGCAAAATAGTGAAAAAAAGATAAAACTTGGAGTCTGTCTATAAACAATTCACTTCGTTATATTTTTCAATGAATAAGTGCACAAAGAAAGAAATTCCTCCGTATAATGAGAGAAAGAAAATGAATCTTGAAGAGTAGTGAAGACTACCTCAAATTCCTATTAACTCGGTCACTTAAAATGTTTTTTTTTTCTTTTTGTTACCAAAAAGGCAACGGTCACAAACTGTTTGTATACCAGTAAATAAAAAAAAAAGACGTTTACGAATAAGAATCTCATCTGTAAACTTTAGAAGTGCGAATGTTTTAGAGTGAAGTGCTAAGAATGAGTCTTTTAAAAGGTGTAGATCCTAATGGGAAAAGTGACTAGCAGTGAAAGAATTACACATGGGGAACTATGAGAAAGGGAAGAGTAGGCGACAGAAAGAAGATTCCGTAATAAGATGATAGTGCCGACTGCCGAGGCTGTGAGGATTTCTGTGAATGATATTACGACACAGGAAATTAAGGACAGAAAAAGAAAAATTAAATCTAGAATACAGGAAACACTTCTGAATGGAAACAGAGAAGTAAGCAACAGGAAAGGACTTGGTAATCAGGATTTTAGTGTCGAGTCACTAGGGAGATGAAAGGAAAAAAAGGTAAATTTGTGGAAAGAAGTGCCAGCCGGATGTAGGTAGATAGGTTTTTATAAAGGAACGTGTTACTTTAAAGAATATTAGATAACTTAATGTATATATGCCATAGATGGGTGGAGGTAGATAGGTTTTATAAAGGAGTGTGTTACTTTAAAGAACATTAGATGACTTAATGTATATATGCCATAGATGGGTGGAGTTAGATAGGTTTAAAAAGGAACGTGTTATTTTAAAGAATATTAGATAACTTAATGTTTATATGCGATAGATGGGTGGAGGTATATAGGTTTCAAAAAGGAACTTGTTACTTTAAAGAATATTAGATAATTTAATGAATATATGCGATAGATGGGTGGATACATTTCATACATAAAATAGCACATGTAGCTCTGATGCCTTCTTGTAGCTTCCCTTCCACGCTGTTATGCTCTACATGATTAGGTATTCCATCTTTTCACTGGGAGAAAGAACGGAAAAAAATATATGTTAGGAGGAATGTGCAGAACGCTAACAGTCAATTAAAACCAGACAAAAAAAATGTGGGAAAAAATAAGAATGATGAAAAAAAGTATTGTTTCTAAATATCTTTCTGTATCAAACGCGTAAAATTGCAAGGAAAAGTAATACAGATGAAAGAAAAAAAGTACGATATAAAACTGCGTAATGAGAAAGGTAGAAAAAAAAATAGAGCCAGAGGAAAATAATCACGAAAGATGGGGAAAAGTTGGAATAAATAAGAGGGCCAATAAAGATGAAAGGAAAAAATGTAAATAAAACTGTTTGATGAGGAAAAGCACAAAGAGACAAAAAAGAAAGAAAAATCGGAGAGAAAATGAATATGTAAAGTTAAAAATAAACAAATAAATACATTGTGAGATATTTGAATAAGAGAGACAATGAAGATGAAAGAAAAAAAATGTATAAATAAAACTGTTTGATTTGAAAAAAAAACACACAGAGACAAGAAAGAAAAAAAGGAGAGAAAATGAATATAGAGAGAAATTAGAATAAAAAAAAAGAAATTATGAGATATTTGTCAAGGTAAGAGAAACACGAGAGAAAACCATGATAAAGAAGATGAACAGGAAATTTTGAGGACAGTAGAAAGTAACAGAAAATGAAAAAGAAAAGCAGAGGAAACGTAGAAGAAATAACAGAAATGAGAAAATTGAGAACTGACGTGAAATTAAGAAAAAAAGATGAATTTTTATAAGAAATTAGAAAAAAAAGGGACAAAAGGATAAGGTAAAAAGAATGTTAGGTAGAGGAAGGCAACGCGAAGAGTAATGAAGTAAAAGAGATGAGGAGGGAAAGGAAGATGAAATGCTAATAAAGGAAAAGTAAATGAAATATAAAAAGTAATAGAAGGAAGAGAAAAAGCGAACGAAAGAATGACGGGGAGAAAGAAAAAGGAATTGAAGAATGAGGAAGAGAGAGAAAGAAGAATAGAATGAATGAAATAAAGAAAACGAATAAGAGGAAGAAAAAAAAATAACAATAGTAATGAAAAAAGAGAAATGGAACAAGTAAACTACCAAATAAAAACAAGACCAACAACAACAACAACAAAAATAAAGAAATATAAAGAACAAGCAAAATAAATAGAAAAAAAAAAACTAGGCAGAAGCTGAAAAAAAACCTGAAACCAAAAGCGAAAAATAAAATAAAATAAAGAAAAGAAAATAAGAAAATAAGAAAAAAATGAATACAAGAAAGAAATAAGATGAAAAGAAGTAAATGAAAAAAAATAAAAGAAGAAACGCGACACCAAAAAGAAGAAAAAAGAAGAAAGGTACAATAAAGATGGGAACAAGGAAAGAATAGAAAACTTGCAAGGAGAAGGAGAATAAGAAATAGAAAATGAGAATAAGGGAAGGAGAAACGAGGCAATATCCTTCTATAGATTGAAGAAAAAGGAAAGAGAGAAAAGGAAGACAGTAAAGGGAAGAAAATAAAAATCTGATGAAATATTAAGGGAAAACTGACAAATGCAATAAGAAAAGGAAATTAGAATATATTCCTTTTGTAAATGGAAAGAAAATAGGGAAAAAAGATAAATGAAAGGAGAATAAGGAAAAATAAAACATGTAAAATCTGTAAAAAGAGGAAAAAAAGAAACGATTCTTAGAAAAAAGACAAGGAATGATGAAATAGAAACATGTTCCTCTTGTAAAAAAGCGAAGGAAAAATAGAAAAAAGGAAAAGATTATGAAGAAAAGAAGCTAAAAATATAAAAATAAGGAAAGGTGAAAAAAAAACAAGAAAGAATAAGGAAATAGAAATATATTCATCTTGTAAAAGGAGAAAAAGTGGAAAAGAAAACAGAAAAAACGAAAGATGGTGAAGAAAATAAATAAAGAAGGTAAAAAAAAAAAGAAATGAAAATAAGGATAGGTGAAATTCAATCATATAAAAACGACAAGAAGGAATAATTCATGAAAGAGAAACAATCATCTTGTAAAAGGAGAAAAAAAGTGGAAAAAATAAAAAAAAGGAAAGATACAGTAAAAAAAATAAATTAGATAGATAAATGAAAATAAGAATAGGTGAAATTCAAACATATTTCTAGTGTGAAAAAAAAAAAAAAGAATGCAGAACCACAAAAAAAAAAAAAAAAAAAAAAAATTGAAGAAGCTAGATAAATGAAAATAAGTAAAGGTGAAATTCAAATATATTTCTAGTGTAAAAAAAAAAAGAAAAGAAAAGAGAAGAGAAAAAAAATAATGCAGAAGCAGCTATTGAATTATAAAAAGAAATCAATAAATAATAAATGAGGAGAGGTGTAGTAAGATTTTTCCCGTTTTTATTTCGAGGAAGCAAAACAAAGAATGGGAGGGAGAAAATGAAATACATAAAGACGAAAATTAGAAAACGACGAATAATAACAAAGTAACAAAAGAAAAAAATGAAAATAAAAAAGGAAAAGAAATAAAGAAAAGGAAATAAAAAGGTGGTAGAAGTAAAAGGTAAAAATGAAAGGTGATACAAATGAGGAAATGAAATGGAAACAGACAATTTTTTTCCTGAATAAAAAAAAAGTAAATAAATGAACGGGGAAGATAACAAAAACAAAACAATAAAAACAAATATAGGATGCAAAGATGAAACACGAAGGAAAAAGAGAGAGAGAGAAAAAAAAAGAAAAGATATCAAAGAAGCAGAAATAAGTAAATAGATGTTCCTTAAGTAAAGTTTGGAAAAGGGAATAAAATAGAAAAAGAAGAGAAAGGAAATACAAACTTGCGGGAAGAAAAATAAAGAGGTAATAAACAATATCGATAATAGAAAAGGAAAAAAACAATGAAATATTCCAGTTTGTTAAAAAAAAGAGGAAAAAAAATAAATAAGGGAGAGAAAGACATTGATTTCATATATGACCACGAAAGAAAGTGTAAAATATTGAAGATGAAAGTCATGATTAGAAAAATACTCTTCGAAAAAGGAACACGAACAACGAGTAGAAGAAAGAAAGATAAAGAAGAAAAGGCAATGAAAAATAATATGAGGAGAAAGTAATAATGAAAACCCCTAAACTGAACAAAAGTAGAAAAAAAAATAAGATCGAAAGAAAAGATGGAAAGGAAAAAAGTGAAAAAGAAAAGAAAGAAAGAGATAAACAACATAAAACATCAAGTGACCACGAAAGAAAGTAAAAAAAATAAAAAGTCATGATTAGAAAATTGTTGAAAATGAATAGATAGTGACTTAAGAAATGAACGCAAAATCAGGGAAAAATGAACATGAACAGCGAGTAGAAGAAAAAAAACGAAGATAAAATGAAAAGGCAAGGAAAACTATACGAGAGACCAAAAGTGAAGATAGGGTAATAATGAAAATCTCCTAAAATGTGCAAAAGTAGAAAAAAAAGGAGGTCGAAAGAGAAGATGGAAAGAGAAAAAAAATGAAGTAAAAAGAAAGAATGAAAGAAAAAGTAAAAAAAAAAAGAGAATAGGAGTGTAAGAAAAAGAAACGATGAAAAAAAGAAAACCAAGAAACATCAAAGAAGGAAAGAAAAAGTGAGAGAGAGAAAAATGAGAACAGGAGTGTAAGAGCAAATATATATGAAGGAAATTAGAAAAAAAACATCAGAAAAATAATTGAGGAAGACAAAGAAGAAAACTGGAAAGACAGAAAGGAAAAAAAAAGAAACTAGAACAGAGAGTTGAGACGAAAAAAAACTTTAAGAATTAGAAAGGTGAAAAAGAGCAAGAGAAAGAAGAAAATGTGTATGTGTGAAGGAATTAATAGATAAACGAACATAAGAGGGATTGAAAATATAAGACAGGGAAGATACATGAAAAAAAAAAATAGAACAGAGAGCTGAGACGAAAAAAAAAAAAAATTGAAAGAATTAGAAAAATGAAAAAAAAGAGCAAGAGAAAGAAAAAAAATGTGTGAAGGTCATTGAATTAAAAGATAAATGAAAATAAGAGGGATTAAAAATAAAAGATAAACAAGATAGATAAAAAGAAAATAGAAGAGAGAGCTGAGACGAAATAAAACTTGAAAGAATTAGAAAAATGAAAAAAAAGAGCAAGAGAAAGAAAAAAAAATTGTGTGTGTGTTAAATTCGTTGACTTAGAAAAAAATAACATTAGAGGGATTAAAAATGTAAGACAGGGAAAATATATAAAAAGTAAACGAGTAAAGAGAAAAACACAACAAATAATAAAAGAAACAAATAACAAAGAAGTGGAAAGGAAAATAAATAAAAATAAATACGTAGATAAGAAATTATACCTGGATGCTTCAAATATGGCAACTGAGCAAAAGAAAAAGAAAAAAAAAGAAAAAATCACTATAAGTTTTCATTCAAATAAATTAATAGGTAGATTACAAGAAAATGAGAGAATGATATTAAAAAAAAGTGAAGTTAAAATAAAGTAAGGGAAATAAACAAGAGAAAAAGAAAAAGAGAGGAAAAAAAATCACCATTACTTTTCCTTCAAATAAGTGAATAGGCAGATTGCGAAAAAATGAGAGGATGATATAAAAAAAAATAAAAATAAAAATGAATAAAAAAATAAGGAAAAGAGGAAAATTGAAGGAAACATTGAGGAAGAGAAAGGTAGAATCAAATAAAAGAGTGAAAGATAAGAAATAGAGAAAAGTCTTAAGGAAAAAAGAAAAGGATGAGAAGGAAAGCAGAGGAAGAAAATAAAGAAAAGAGCATTGAAACATATCACTATTTCTTTACGTCTGAGAAAAGAAAATAGAAGAGGAGAACGAAGGGAAAGAAAGAAAAAAAAAAGAGAAGGAAATGCAACAAGAGCCAGGAAGGGAAAGTTGATAAAATAGAATAAGGAAGCGACGAATTCTCCTTTTACATTGGAAAGAAAGAGAGAATAAATTAAAGACAGTGAATGGAAACAAAAAAAAAAAGATAGGGAGCAGATGGAAAGCAGAACCGAAGAAAAGTGTATGTTAGGAAATGAGGTGAAAAAAATTAAGGAAATAAATGAAATGTATATAAAAAAAAACAAGGAACAGAAAAAAAGTAAGAAAATGAACAGGAAGGTGAAGAAGAAAAGGATCATATGAGAATAGAAAAAATGTAATAAGAACCCCCAAAAAAAGTTATTTCAGGAGGAAAACTGAAAAAAAATGAGGATAAATCAAAACAATAGAAAAAAAAATGAAAGCAAAGTCAAACAAAGATGCACATAAGTAAATAAATGAAGGAATGAATAAATAAATAAATAAATAAATAAATACATAAATAAACACAAAATAAATGATTATGATAAAAGAAAACTTGTATAAAGAAAGGAAAAAATAGAAAAAAAATGATTGTATTGAATATAAAGCACAAAAAATAAGCAGATGAACACAAAAAATAAATAAATAGATAAATAAATAGATAAGAAACAATAATGAAGAAAAAAGAAATTGCAAAAGGAAGCAATGAATGGAAGACTTGACTCGTGAATGACAAAGAAAAAGGTTGAAATGAAAAAGGAAATAGAGAACTAATGAGGAAATAAATAAATAAATTGATAATAATGAAAAATAAGCAAAAGGAAAGAACATGAAGGGAAAAAAAAATAAGGTAGAAATTGATAGAGGGACGGATACGAGGAATAAACTAATGACAATGAAAATAAAAAGGGGAAAAAAGAAAAAAAAGCACGTATGAAGGAAAAAAATAAGGTAAAAAATGAGAGAAGGAAGAATAGGAATGGCATTGTCTGTTAGGAAAAAAAAAAGAAAAAGAAAAAAAAGTGACGAATACGAATGCCTTTGTTAGTAAAAAAAAGGAAAAGAAAAGAAAAAGAGCTGGAAATGGGAGCAAGGAAAAAAAACGAACAAAAATAAAAACACACCAAAAATAAAATCCATGAAATGAAAAGGAATAAAACGAAAAAAAATAACAAAAAAATCACCAAATAAAAAAGAAAACAGCCAAAAAAAAAACACGGAATAAAAATGAAATGAGAATAAAGCAGATGAAAAAATTAAGAAAAAAATTGAAACATACCAAAGTCCATTAAATAAAAAAGGAATAATAGAAAAATATGTTAAAAAGAGCAAAAACACCGACCAAAAAAAAAAAAAGAAAATTAAGAAAGCGGGAGAAAAACTTTCAGGAAAAATCACACAAGGAAACGAGAAATGAGACATACTCGTCCTTTACATCACAGGAAGGAGCGTGACCCAAAGTTTTCCTCCTCCAACTTTCCCCATTGGCAGACCCTTCGTACTTATAGGAGGGAAAAAAAAGAAAAAAAAGGGAAAAAAAGTAGGTCGAGAGATTGATATCGTTCACGTACATGATTGGATTTTTCTTTCCTTCCCAAAACTTTCTTTTCGTGAAGCTTTTAGTGTCAGGAAGGAAGGAAGGAGAGAGAGAGAGAGAGAGAGAGAGAGAGAGAGAGAGGAAGGATGAAAGGAAGGAAGGAAGGAAGGGAGAGAGAAGGATGAAAGGAAGGAAGGAAGGGAAGGAGGGAGGAAGGAAGGGATGAAAGGAAGGGAGAGACGGAGGGAGCAAGGATGGATGGATGGATGGAAGGAAGGAAGGAAGGAAGGAAGGAAGGAAGGAAGGAAGGAAGGAAGGAAGGAAGGAAGGGAGGAATGGAAGAAAGGATATACGAGTCTACTTGTGTTCTAGTAGTGGTAGTAGTAGTAATAGTGGTAGTAGTAGTAGTAGTAGTAGTAGTAGTAGTAGTAGTAGTAGTAGTAGTAGTAGTAGTGGTAGTAGTTATCTTTTTCTTTGTCCTTAACCATGCTCATTACCTCCTCCTCCTCCTCCTCCTCCTCCTCCTCCTCCTCCTCCTCCTCCTCCTCCTCCTCCTCCTCCTCCTCCTCCTCCTCCTCCTGCTCCTCTTTGTTGTCTGAATGTATGCATTCCTGTTCGATCTGTTCATATCACTGTACTACTACTACTACTACTACTACTACTACTACTACTACTACTACTACTACTACTACTACTACTACCACTACTACCATATGCCATCAACATCATCACATATCATCATTGCCACTAAAATCAACACAAAAACAATGCCATCAATGATAATAAAATAACACAAAACAATGGCAATGATAATAATAATAATAATAATAATAATAATAATAATAATAATAATAGTAATGATAATAATGATAATGACCAGCACACAACATTTATTACGCAGCATTTCAGGCAAGATATTCACAATTCAGCGGTGATAGGAGCTGACTGACAGTTTTATCTTGGATCCTACTATGCATTGTTAACTCTCTCTCTCTCTCTCTCTCTCTCTCTCTCTCTCTCTCTCTCTCTCTCTCTCTCTCTCTCTCTCTCTCTCTCTCTCTCTCTCTCTCTCTCTCTCTTAATCTGTCTTTTTTGCAGCACAAGTATTAGGTTATGCATATTTTATAATGTTTCATAACAGACTATACCTGTAATATCTTAAAGCTGAGAGAGAGAGAGAGAGAGAGAGAGAGAGAGAGAGAGAGAGAGAGAGAGAGAGAGAGAGAGAGAGAGTTTTTGCTGCCTTTATTTCATTCCGCTTTACTTTCTTTCATTTTCATCTCCTTTATTTTACTTATTTAATTATTTTTTTTCTTACTTTACTCTTTTCTTTAGAGGTTTTTACTTGATCTTACTTAATTACACCTCTCTCTACTTTACTTTATTGCTTTACTTTATATTTATTCATTAGTTTTAATTTATTTTCATTCGCTTAGCTTTACTTCAGCTACTACTACTAATCCTTTGCTCTACTTAAAGGCACACTACTAAAGCCTAGATCTTCTTCATTTGACGTCACTTTTAGTCCTACTTAACTCCATCTTTCTTTACTTTACCTTATCCTATTTACTTTATTATGTTTGCTATGTTTTATTTACTTTATCTCATCTGATTTATTTTATCTTATTTATTCTCTTTCGCTTAGGGTTACTTCTGCTTTCCTTGCCCTACCAGATTACAGCACAATAACACTAAAACGCTAACCCTTTATTACTAACACTTTCACGCTCTCACACTCTCACACTCTCACACTCTCACACTCTCACACTCTCACACTCTTAGACTCTCACACACTAACATTTTAACATTTTCACACTTTCACACTTTCACACACTCACAATCTCACACTCTTACAGTCTTACACTCACACTTTCACACTTTCACACTTTCACACTGACATTCTAACACTTTTGAGAATCACTACTACTAATAATACTTGACTTACTAATACTATACTTCAATATACACTACTAAATTCTACTTTACTTGACGTCACTTCACTTCACATACTTAACTGCAATTCTCTTTACTTATATGAGGTCCATTCATTTTTAATTTGAATATATTTGACGTCGAAAAGCACGTCGTTGTGAAGATTAATGTCTCTCTCTTTCTCTCTGTTTCTGTCTCTGTCTGGATCTCTCTCTCTCTCTCTCTCTCTCTCTCTCTCTCTCTCTCTCTCTCTCTCTCTCTCTCTCTCTCTCTCTCTCTCTCTCTCTCTCTCTCTCTATGTTTCCTTCATAGTCACATTGCTCTCATTTTTCTCTCGTCTATTTCTTCTCTTCCTGCTTTCCCTTGTTTCTTTTCTTTATTTTTTACTTTCTTTCTCATTTCCTTCTCCTCCTCCTTTCCAACTCTCACCTCTGACTCTTTCCGTTTTCCGTTTGATTTCATTTTTTTCTTTGGCACCTTTTTCTTTTTTTTATTTTGTTCCTCTAAAGTTAAACAATAAAGAGGTAAGGGTATTGTTGTATTAGTGTTGGGTTTAACGTTCCTCTGTGGTGTGTGTGTGTGTGTGTGTGTGTGTGTGTGTGTGTGTGTGTGTGTGTGTGTGTGTGTGTGTGTGTTGTCTGCTTGTTTTCTCTTTTTTTTCAGCAAGAGAAGAGGTGTAGATGAGCAAATACACCAAATAGAAGCACATAAATAGTATAGATTATTATTACTAGAACGATATACACAAGATTAATGTTAATAGTCTCTGTATTTCAAGCTAATGAACATTGATTTAGTCCCCTTCAGTATCATGACGCGTTTCCATATTCATTCTAGTTACTATTTGGTGATTTTATATAACTTCAGAAACTTATGTGGGGGACTGAAATAGTGAAGTCTGGCTATCAATCTTCTGCCCTCTATAGACCCTTCCTGATGTCAATAAAATGGTCTAATCTTACACAGATATCAAGGTTTTATACAACTTCAAAAACTTATGTTGGGGATTGAAATAGTGAAGACTGGCTATCAATCTTCTGCCATTTATTGACTCTTTCCTGATGTCAATAAAATGGACTAATCGTATACAAATATCAAGGTTTTATACAACTTCAGAAACTTTTGTGGGGGGATCGAAATACTGAAGACTGTGGCCATTAATCTTCTACCCTCTATAGACTCTTCCTAATGTCAATGAAATGGTCAAATCGTACACATATCAAGGTAAAAAAGTGTCTCAGTTTTTAATGAGCTAAGAGGCACCAATTTATCGCTTCTCAAATAGAGTGTCAGGTTGAAGGAGTAGACTCGTCGATCTCTTAGTGCCGAGTCAGTTAGGAGCTTTTAAAAGGAGATCAGATCAATTGATGGCTCTGGATGAGAGGTGGATATAGGAAGGATGTAGGCTAAATTTATAAGGAGACTGCCATGTGTACTGTGTAGGCCTATTGGATTCCTGTAGCTTCCTTTTCGTCCTTTTTTTTTCTTAGTGTTCATGTTAAAATCCTTTGAATTCGGTTATCAGTTATCAGATTTTTGTTGTTTTTTCTTTTTTGTTCTTTGCTTAACCGGACACAGACGGAGTATCATTTTTTTTTTGTAGAGATAAGGTAACGATGTAACTGTTTTTTTTATTTATACCATGTGGGCTTTTCACGGAAATTTATGGGCTAAAGGAGGTTCTTTTGGGGTTACCTCCTATCTCAAAGCCCACCGGCTAGGAAACCGTTGCCTCGAGTGAGGAACCCCAACCTATACTCTGACTGTGGATAGGATTCGAACCCGTGCCCTTGGAGACCCCTCTGACCCCAAAGCACACATGGTTCCACTGTACCACGACGGCCTGTATAGACACATTGTTCGGTGGATACTTAAACAAATGAATGGGGAATGTACAAGTGCACATCTGGATATCGAAAAAGAAAGGATATTACGTTTTCTTTCTCTCTATGAGGGTAAACAAAAACATTCTGTGGTGCAATTAAAAGAGTAACTGGATATAACGGAAGCATTAATTAAAAGTTAAACCACACACACAACAACCCCACCAACACACACACACACACACACACACACACACACACACACACACACACACACACACACACACACACACACACACACACAGTACTGAACTTTGGCTCCGGAACAAAGAAACGTTGAGATCATGTAGCACTTCACAGCGAGAGAGAGAGAGAGAGAGAGAGAGAGAGAGAGAGAGAGAGAGAGAGAGAGGAGAGGAGAGTAAATTGACTTAGGAGCTGCTGTCACATCCTACCATCACGTTCCTCCCTCGTTTCTACACCGCGCCGCCCCAGGGATGCCTCCCCTCACATACTAACACAAAGGTGATCGAACTCACTGAGCGCCACTTTCTGAAACACTTCTGCGCCGCACCTCGCCTCTGTTACTCTCCGAAGGCTCTACTTGATGCTACACGTGCTTTGAAGGTTGTTGTTTTCGATTCCTGTTGCTGATTAATAGGATTTTTATGTTATTAGCCCATTCAGTACTAGGACATAGTTTTATCTTGGGATTCTCCTACGATTACACCATTTTTTTGACATCAGAAGGTTCTATGGAGGTCAGAGGAACAATGGCTATGTTTTCGATTCCCGTTGCTGATTAATAGGATTTCTTTTCAGTACTGGGACACAGTTTTATCTTGGGAGTTTTGTACGATTAGACCATTTTATTGACATGAAGAAGGGTCTATGGAGGTCAGAGGAATAATGGCCACAGTCTTCACTATTTTAATCCCCCACCACATAAGTTTCTGAAGTTGTACAAAGTTACCATATAGTGAGCAGAATGAATATGGAAATGCGTTATGGTACTGAAGGGATTAAGAGGAAAAAAAAACTCTTTAGTAACTGGTTAGTAAAATCCGTGATATCTGAAAATAGTGGTGAGAGGAAAGATTATATTTTAATTCCACTGATTTCAAAAGGCTCTTGTGGAAGTTACACGGTCTTTAAATTCTACTTCTTTTCTGGCTCTATAGCGACAGATTAACGAAATTCCTATCTGACTGGCAGGAGAAGCGCACTTTTGAACCTGGGTAGTGCATTCTGAAGACAGTGATGGTGAAGGAGCAAAGAGAGTAAATTTTTTTTTCTGAATATAGTTACTTTCAAAGGCTTTATGTTTTTCTATGAAGGAAGGGTAACGGCCAAGGGCAAAAAAAAAAAGCTAAATAAAGGCAAAGTTCACGGAAATGCCGTCCTTATTAAGTTAAAAGGCTTTAAACGAAATCAAAGGATAAGTGTCTTGAAACCTCCCTTTTGTAAGAATTCAAGTGATAGGAAGGTGGAGATACAGAAGCAGGCAAAGTTCAGAGTTTACCAGAGAAAGGGATGAATGCTATAGAGATTACTGTTAGCTCTTGCATTATAGAGGTGGACAGAAAACCGAGAAAAAATAGAGAAGCTATATGTTCTGTTAAGGTTGTTTTTACGGTTTTAGTGACATTTACACGATTTACATGTAACTAATGGAGAAACGCGGCAGAGAACCCAGTCAGTTATCTCTGTGGTCTTTGAAAATACAAAACCTGAAGAAGTTATGTTTTTCTAAGGTTGTTTTTATGGTTTTAGTGACATACACACGATTTACATATTATTAACGGAGAAACGCTCGAGATAAACCGGCCAATTATCTCTGTGGCCTTTGAAAACACTCGTTGTTGTGGGGAGAGCAAAGCGTCTGTCACTACAGGTTCTGAGTTCCAGCGCCGCTACTCCCAAAGCACTTACCACGAGACCAGGCCTCCTTCCTATACCTGAACTCTTTGTGGTATGAGTAATTTCCACTACAGAGATTGAAGCTTAGAGTATTTATTATCCTGTGTTCTGGTATGACTTGTTAACTCTCTCTCTCTCTCTCTCTCTCTCTCTCTCTCTCTCTCTCTCTCTCTCTCTCTCTCTCTCTCTCTCTCTCTCTCTCTCTCTCTCTCTCTCTCTCTCTTAAACCATCTTTTTTTTTCTATAATATCAAGTTACACATTTTGTTCTAGTATGCTTCATGACATTGCAGAGATAGTTAGTCACGTTTCCATGGTTGTACTTTGCACTGGTAATGTAGAATGGATGTTAAATTTTCACTAGAATCATGAAACGCCATTGAAAGCCGTAATATTATGTTACAGGAGCACGAAAGAACACCGAATCTTTCCCTATGACCTTTGTTTGGTTTGTGTTTGAGTGCTTGGGATAAGATAATACCGTCTTTCGATGTACAATTGTAGTGTGATTTGTAATTGCTGTCTTGAGCAGTACCTTCCATTAATTACTACAGGTGTTAACTCCTTCAGTATTAGGAAACATTTTACCTTGAGATTTGTATACGACTAGACCATTTTATTGACATTAGAAAGAGTCTGTGGAGGTCTGAAGATTAATGGCCACAGTCTTCACTAGTTTAATCCTCCACATAAGTTTTCGAAGTTATATGAAATCACTAAAGAGTAAGCAGAAAGAATAACGAAACGTGTCATGGTACTCAAGGGGTTAAAGGTAGACACAATGAAAAGTCAATAAGCACAGGAATGCGGAGGTAGTGTGACTGTCTCCTTAGTAATTGCTTGTTTCTTGCACAAATGTTAGGATAAATCATGTCTTGTGATTTCTGAGTATTGTGTTCTGCTGTTTCCTTCATTGTCTTGCCTTTTCTGTTGTGTATCTGGTCAGCGTGGGTTATTAATAATCTCGTTCTTCCTTGTCTTAAGAATGTCACTTAAACAATTTCTGTCGTATTGATTTTTGTTATAGAGTTACTTTCATTTCTTTCTGTTTCTCTTGTCATGGCATCAGCGTTTCTCTTATTGCTAAAATGTTCACTTATTATTTTTTTATTGTTACCAAGAGCATGTTGCAGATACCATGATTTTTATTTCTTTTTTATTTATCAATGAAATATTTAATACTTATATTTCTTCGTATTTATGCTTTTTCGCGTTGATTCTCCAATGATTCAGATGAAATTGCAATTTTAGAAATTATTGAAATTAACAAATGTATTCATTATGCAATCACTGACATAAAAGCTTGAGTATTGCTAGTGTGAAGGAGTCCCTCTGATTTCCTAACACTTGCTAATAATTTTCAGCGATGATACCCATCAATTCTTTTCTGTTTTATTCTACCGAGACAAAACACAGGAGTCCCACCTGTGCTCATAATCTGTGAATAACAATCAAACTATTCTCTTTCCTATCTATTCGGTCTAATGAATACCATGATTTCTATACACCGTTAATGATAACAATTATGAACTCATTCATCCACTCTAGAGAAAAATTTCCCTCGCGTGCTGATCCTGCACACGATATCAGCATAAACTGTAGTCGTTGTGTTTTGTAGAGAGGACCAAGCAATATTAACAGTGCCTTTGATGTATTAGTGCCTCTTGTGGTGTCCCTAATCAGAGGTCTGTTTACATGGAATTCTGGTAATGAGGCTGAAACTTGTAACACTAAACCGTCTCTTTGATGCATTAAACCTACTTGTGGCTGCCGTGATGAGAGGTGTGTCGGCACGTGATGTAGCTAAAGAGTGTGTGTGTGTGTGTGTGTGTGTGTGTGTGTGTGTGTGTGTGTGTGTGTGTGTGTGTGTGTGTGTGTGTGTGCCTCGTGCCACACTGCTGAGCAGATTATATTAATGAATGTTCGCTCGTCCAAAACATAAAAAAAAGACGAAAGTAAATAAATAAATAAATAACCTTGTCACTGCAAAGAAAATGATTTCACATTATAAACAACGATTATGTGAAGTTACCATCGTTATTTCGCTCATGTTTCTTTTAGCTGTAATTCGTACTCTGCTTGTCAACTTCTCACCTCTTTATATGGGACAAATTCAAACTCAATCAGCACAAGGAAAATCGTCATACACTGCAAATATTGATTTTTAATGTTGTCGTACTAATTTTGCTCATCACTCTTACTGTTATTCGTGATGCCCATGTCTCAACTTTCCGCCTCCTCACATACGTCAAATTGAACTTAAAAGAACAGCAGTCAGCCCAAAGGAAATCGTTACGTCACATATTGCGAGTCTAGACCGTACTACCTCCTTATGTGTCTCA
The DNA here is from genome assembly GCF_017591435.1 of Portunus trituberculatus. Taxonomy (NCBI): domain Eukaryota; kingdom Metazoa; phylum Arthropoda; class Malacostraca; order Decapoda; family Portunidae; genus Portunus; species Portunus trituberculatus. The sequence goes on from NC_059264.1 coordinate 11,921,693, forward strand.
TCTATATAGTCTATTTATAATTCACATGTAATATAACTTTAAATGGTGGCAAGTGGGCAAGGGGGCCGCCGTGGTACAGTGGAACCATGCGTGCTTTGGGTCCGAGGGTCTCCAAGCGCCCGGGTTCGAATCCTGTCCACGGTCCGAGTGTAGGTTGGGCTTCCTCACTCGGGACAACGGTTTCCTAGCAGGTGGGCTTTGAGATAGGAGGTACCCCAAAAAGTATCCCCTTTACCCCATAAATTCCCGTGAAAAGCCCACATGGTATAAATAAAAAAAAAAGTCGAAAGACGTAAGGTTAGTGTTGCAGTGGGATAAGATTGATTTCTCTGTGACTACTCGTAAGATTAGAAATATTTATAGTTGATTGTTAGATTGTAAGATTGGAAGATTAGGAATAGATTGTAAGAGTGTAAGATTAAAAATTGATTCTGAGATTATAAATGGATTGGAAGATTAGAAATTGATTTTTAGATTGTAAGGTTGTAAGATTAGAAATATTTATGATGATTGTCAGATTGTAAGATTGTAACATTAGAAATTGATTGTTCGATTTTAAGATTGTAAGATTAAAAAAATGAATGTAAGATTAGACATCGATTGTTAAATTGTAATATTGTAAGATTAGAAATACTATATTTATGATTGATTGTTAGATTTAAACCTTTAGTATCTTTTACTATGGAGCTTTGAGTCACTAGGCGATTTATCAAAAGTTATGAATTATGAAAGAACTCGATGCATATGTTCAGCGGGCACAATTCTGCTTGTCGAGCAATGATAATCTATTTGGTCCAGGTTTGGTGGCTGTTTGTTTGAATTTGGTTGAATGTGGTTGAATGGAGGTGAGATTTGGTTGAACTTTGATAGAATTTGGTTGAGAATTATAGTGAGAGAATGATTAGATTTGGTGGAGTTTTCCGTGAAGCGTTTGGTTCTTTCTGGTGAAACGCATTCGAATTAGTGTTGGGAGTTTTGATATCGGATTTCATTGTTGTTGATTGAGGTTGCCAGCGTGACTCGTTAGTAATGCTTTGTACCCGATGCACCAATACACGTCACTGCAATATTAACTAGATCGTTGTCTTGTTCCCTTCTTTGGCCGCTGACAACAATAAAAACTCCTGTTCATATCTCATTTATAACATTATTTTGGTCACTTAATTCTTTGGTAAGGCAGCTCGTTAACCCCTTCAGTACCGGGAGACATTTTTACCTTTATATTTGTAAACGATTATACCATTTCATTGACATTAGGAAAGCTCTATGGAGGTCTGAATATTAAATGCCACAGTCTTCACTATTCTAATCCCTACATAAGTTTCTGAAGTTGCATAAAATCACAAAATGGAAAGCAGAATAAATATAGAAAAGCGTCATAGTTTTCAATGGGTTAAGAGGTCATTTCACTGCACAAATGGCAACAAAGAGTACTCTGATGCACATTATTGCAACATTGACTCAGTAGAATGCCATTTAGGGCGGAGACTGGACTGTGAGGAAGGCACGAGACCAGAAGATGTATGTTGCAGAGATGAGGGCGTTTAGGAGGACATTGGAGTGACAAGGATAGATAGTGAGGAATGATGCAATAAGACGGAGAGTAAAAGTTGTCCCAGTTTGAAAGATATATGAGAGGAGATTAGAATGACATAGATGTTTGAAAGAAGGGAAGACCAGCATGTGGGTTGAAGAACGATGGAAATGAGCGTAGCTAGGAAAGAGACGAGATGGGCCGAGAATGAGGACGAAGGACTGCAGAGGACATTTCTAGAGACGCATGTTTGACGTAAGAAGCGGTGGAGGACTCAGTTTTGTAGAGAAACTAGATTCCTTACACTTCCTCCTCTCCTTTTCTCTCGCTTTCCATCTATCTATCTCTCTTCTCTTGCATGAAAAAGGGAAGGCTGCGGAAAATAGGAAGATTCAGTTCATTCTTCAGCTGAGAACTCTTCGAAGAATTTGTGTTATTTTACGAGAATTTAGAAAAAAAAAGAATAGGTGTATATCTATAAAGCTATTCCGGTGATTTAGTTTATTTTTTGTTTAAGACAGTGTTGAAAATTTTTGTTGGTATAATATAAGAAGTTGTAATCTCATCTACAATATTGCTATGTACTTCTTCCTTCTGTTGAGGATGCTTATTACATTACTCTCTTTCCTTATTTTATTTTACTTTATCTATTCTTTGCAAAAGAGGAGGCAGCATTAAGAAGTCTCGCCAATATATGCTCATCCTTTTATCTACAACATTGCGCCGCTTACCAGTTCTCACTAATTCGCCAGTGTGCGATGTAAGAAAGCGTTCTCGTGTGTACATTTCATACGTTACTTATTTTTCGTGGAGGGTGGAGAAAGGGCTCAGAGTTTTGGCCAATATACCCAAGAGATCGTAATGGAATTTATAATATTACCTGGTTAATTCTTTGGCAGTGGAGTGTTTTTGAGAGTTGCTGGCATGTGAGTATTTAACAGTATTCTTGCAAATTTAGTGGTTCATATGTTTGTTCCTTCCGTTATAACTTTATTGTGGTTACTTAAGAGATTGTAATGGAATTTATAATATTACGTGGTTAATTATTTGGCAGTGGAGTGTTTGTGAATCTTGCTGGCGTGTGAGTATTTAACAGTATTCTTGTAAATTTAGTGGTTCATACTCTGTTCCTTCTACTATAACTTTATTGTGGTTACTTCATAAATTAGTTGCTGGAGAAGAGTTTAAGCGAATTCTTGCTTCCTCCTTTATTCTCGTGGCTTTTTTCTGAAGGGGCGAAGCCGCGTTAAGAAATCTTTCTCATATATAAAACATATCATATTATTATGTACATTACTTTGGTTACTTAGTTAATTGCTTGGTCGAGGATAGTGTTCAGAATTAGTGTTGCATTATCCTCGTTATTTTTTTTATTTATCTATTATTTTATTTATTCATTTATGTCATTTCTTTCTTTCTTTCTTTTTTCTTTTTCTTTTTTTTTGAGGAGCAGAAACAGCTTGGCAATACATGGTCACACTCCTTATCTTCAACATTACTTCGGCTACTAATTCTTTCGTAGAGGAGAGGAAAAAGTCTTTATCAGCTTACGATGTTCTGGTGTCTACATTTCAACCGTGTTTCTTTGCAAGGGCGGAGGAAACCTTTAAAATTTTGGCTTACATATTGAATAGATCCTGTTTATATACCTTTAATGTGATTACGTACTTGAGTCTTTGGTAGTGGAAGGCGCTAAGCATTCTCACTTGATTATCATGTAGCGAAGTAATCTTATGTCCACAGTTCTCTAGTTACTTATTCTTTAACGTTTTTCTTAATAGGTTTAAGATTTATCGCCAATAACCCACATTTCAAACATGGCAGTATTTCCTTCCTCAGAAAAAGCGTTGATAGATTTTGCAATAAGATCAACCAAACAAACTTTCTTAATCCGAAAAACAGTTTAAAGAAGAACTGAAACCTGTATCTACATTACATCGGTTACTCATTTTACTCTTTCTTTGAGAATCGTGTTTATGATTTCTACAATAAGATTTAGAATATTAGTGCAGTAGGAATCTTGGCCAGTGTATACTGTGTACCAAGACCACCAGACCACCACATCACATGCTTTATTCAACGGTGGATGACAACGTACGAGTGTTAGTCAGCGTTAACATTCCTTGCTAACAACACAAGCTCTTACTTACAACATTGCATCCCTTATTCACTAGATGAGGACACTGGTAAGAAGCAAGAATATGTCACAAATTTACTGCAGCTTACCACAGCAAAAGGCTTGAGTGTGTGCCGAGACCAGCACCGTGGCGGCAAGATAATAGCACAAAAAAACACTTTAAAGTATGATATTTACCTGGTGCATAACGGAAGGGGAAGTGATACAGGTTAATTGAGCGACATACCTTGACATCCTCACAAAGGAAACTTTGGTCTGACGAATATTGCATACACAGGAACACCTCTCATATTTCAGGTTAGGTTATGTTTCGTTTCCGTCTTTGGCATGGGTGGAATTGTCTCTGAGTCCTTATGAGTGGTATCCACCCGATTGGAATTGATATAGAAGTTTATAAGATAATTTAATCACGTTTATATAGAACAATTAACTCGGCTTTTATACAATTTCATATTAAAAAAAACGGAAATGTCAGCCAATGGTTAAATAATGAATGAACGAGAATGATGTAAGCTTATGTAACGTGTGGAAGTGAAATAGACGTTTATAGAGAAAAAAAATATGTTTTTAGAAATGACATATTACGGAAATCTTTGCTTTATAAAACTCGGCAATGAAATGAATGAAAGAGACAATGAAAGATAAACATGTATATGGTATAGAATTGACATGGAGGCTTGTAGAATACTTTATCAATATTTTTTTCATATATAATGTGTTACGGGAATGCCTGCTTTTGTTCACATGATTAACTAGAAAATATACGTATGGTGTAAACTAATGATATTTATCTGTCCATCACAAAAGTTAGTGATGCAGGTAATTACTGATAGAGGAACTCAATCCGGGCTTTGGCGCAAAACGTATTGTGCATTATTACTTTTTTTAGTGTGGTAATGGAAGAGGATGAATGGAAAACTCTGCCTTATGTGTAGCTCGACTATTCAAAACTCACTGAATTTCATGACATTATTGGTGAGAAAATTAATAAAAAAATACTGTCGTAACTGTTATGTTCATCTTGTCTATTGAATGAGCATTGTGTTATTAGTTTTTGAAGGATGATGAATGAAAATTATCGAACAGCTATTTGTTGTGTATCTCGTCTATTCAAATCGCATTGCATAATTATTATCTTTTAGGGAGACAGTGAACGGAGATGTGTGAAAGCTCTGTCGTACATTTATTTACCCTGTGTGCCTCGCTAATAAAGATACTAATATAGGCAGAAGTTGATTAATAAAGACGATGATTGTTCTTTTACGAAACAAGAATGTAGCAACACTAGGCAAGTTACATACAAGGACTGCCGCGTAAAAGAAATATAGGTATAGGTCTCTCTTTCTTGTTATACTTGTGTCTCTTGCTGAAGTAACATAATGCAGTTCTTACCTAAAACGATTTGCCTTGTTGTCATCAGAACAAATCAGAATATTAACTTATAGATTCGTAGTTAGTCCTGGAAATCACGTAGTCAGTCAGTCTCTTAGTCATATGTTCTCTGGTTTTTGTCTAAAGTGTTTGTGTCATGTGCCAAAGACTTCCTGGCTTACATAAAACGATTAGCATTGTAGTCACCAGAACAAATCGGTACTTGTAGACTTGTGATTAGATGATCTGTTCCAGGAATCACATTGGAAAATTTACCTCGTGATGCGTTAATAAATCAGTGTTTAAAACCAGTTTAAAGAAAGTGGAAGGAAAAATATGATTTCCAGGGAGAAGGAAAGAGGAAGCACAACTCAATATTAGAGATTCTTGTTTTCATAATTTCTTATAAATTTTCCAGGCACTTAATATTGCACAAAAGCTTGTTAAATTTTCTGTTGCATATGAAAATATAAAATAGAGCTTTGAGAGTTTTACAAGGACATAACAGTGAAAACCTAATGACGCAAAATGGTAAACAAATATAGAAATATAGAAAAAGAAAAAAACTCAATTAGAAAAATCCTTAAATCCAGCTTAATGAAACACGTTCTTTATGAAGAAGGAAAAAGAAAAATTAGCAATCCATTTAGGAAGCAATGTACAAAATCAACGGAAAGAACAAAGAGGGAGAAATAGTTAGTGATATATTTAGTAATTAACACTGAAGACCAGCTTATCCCTTTCTTTCATAACCAGTAACTTTTTTCTCCGTTTTTTCCGACTAATCTTTCCTAATTGGATATTTCCGCAGTAAAAAGAGAAAAAAGAACACGAAAAAAAAAATCAACCTCAAGTCCTCTCGTTTGTCTTCAATGTCTTCAAACAAATTTTACACAGCTCTGGAAGTTAATGAAGGTTCGTCCGCAGCAATTACAGAGTTAGAGAAAGATGAAAAGGGAAGGTAGCATTGGAAACCATCTAAAAGAAGAAGGAAAGAGAAAAAGATCTGATCGTAATGCATTCAGGATCAACATCATATAAATAAAAGACATTGAAAACCAGCTTGAGGACAGAAAAGCATTAAAACTCAGCCAAATGAACGAAGAAACTAATGGATCAAAATGCATCCGAAAGGTACTTAACATTAAAAACCATCTTAGGGAAAAAAAGATAACTGAAAACTAGCTTAAGGACAGAAAAGTATTGAAACTCAGTTAAAAGAATGAAGAAAGCAGGTGGAAAAGTGAACCTATGGATCGAAATACATCCAGAAAGTAATATTAAAAACTAGCTTATGAAAAAATACCATTGAAAATCAGCATAAGGAAAGGAAATCATTGACACTCAGCTAAAAAAAATCAATGAAAAAAGGAAATGGAAAAATGTGAAAATCTGTGGTCGTAATACATCGAGGCATTAACGTTAAAAGCCAACTTAAGAAGAAGACCACTGAAAACCAGCATAAGGAAAAGAAATCATTGAAGCTCAGCTAAAAAAACGAAGAAAACAGATGAAATATGTGAAAATCTAGGGTCGTGATGCATCGAGGAAGTAACATTAATAACCAGCTTCGGAAAAAAAACAAACATTGAAAACTAGCTTAAGGACAGAAAAGTATTGAAACCCAGCTAAAGGAATGATGAAAGGTGGAAAAGTGAACATATGGGTCGAAATACATCCAGATGGAAAGTGAACATATGGGTCGACATACATCCAGAGAGTAACATCGAATACCAGCTTATGAAAAAAGACCATTGAAAACCAGCACAAGGAAAGAAAAACATTGAAACTCACCTAAAAGAATGAAGAAAAAACAGGTGGAATATGTAAAAATCTGGGTCGTAATGCATCGAGAAAGTCAGGTGGAAAACTAACTTAAAAATAAAAGACCATTCAAAACTAGATTAGGAAAAAAAACAAACAAACATTGAAAACCAGCTTGAGAACAGAAAAGCCTTGAAATCAAACCAAAAAGAAAAATAAAAAATCAGGTGGAAAATGTGACTGTCTGAAGTCGTAATGCATCAAGAAATTAACATTAATAACCAACTTAAAAAAAAAGACCATTGAAATCCAGCTTGAGAACAGAAGAGCATTGAAACCAAGCTAGAAATAGAAAAGAGAAGGTGAAAAATGTGAAGATCTGGAACGTAATGCACCGAGGAAATAACATTGGCGGTGCGGTGTGTGGTGTCCCATGAGGCGTGCGTCCCTTACAAGCGGAGACGGTCCGAGTGATGGAATGCAGAGGGACACAGCACAACACGACACGGAGCGAGTCACACTTCCCAGTCTAATTATACGACACGGCTCGCTTACTGAGGCTGACGGAGGGATAAAAAAAGAAATGTAGAAGGAAGTGAATGCATGTGTAGCTGATATATATGTGTGTGTGTGTGTGTGTGTGTGTGTGTGTGTGTGTGTGTGTGTGTGTGTGTGTGTGTGTGTGAGGAGGAAGAGGAGGAATCTTTAAAAGGGAAGTGTATGATGGAAGGTTGCAAAGTACAGCTGATGTTAGACACCTCCTCCTCCTCCTCCTCCTCCTCCTCCTCCTCCTCCTCCTCCTCCTCCTCCTCCTCCTCCTCCTCCTCCTCCTCCTCCTCCTCCTCCTCCTCCTCCTCCTCCTAGTTTGTGTCCTTGTCCTTACTCCTGCTAAATATAACCTTTATGTGGTTTATGTGTGTGTGTGTGTGTGTGTGTGTGTGTGTGTGTGTGTGTGTGTGTGTGTGGAGAGAGAGAGGGAGAAGGAGAGGGTGAACGAAGAGGATAACGATGGGGGAAATAATTGCAAGAAATCTCAGCCCGGTATTTTGATAATGGTCACTCACATGCCTCCTTTTTTTTTTTTTTTTTTTTTTTTTTTGTAAATGTTGTTGTTGTTGTTGTTGTTGTTGTCGTTGTTGTTGTTGTTGTTGTTGATAATACCGCCACCACCACATCCACCACCACCACTACAACTACCACCACCACTATTATTATTTCTACTACTACAACAACAACTACTTTTACTACTACTACTACTACTACTTCTTCTTCTTCTTCTTCTTCTTCTTCTTCTTCTTCTTCTTCTTCTTCTTCTTCTTCTTCTTCTTCTTCTTCTTCTTCTTCTTCTTCTTCTTCTTCTTCTTCTTCTTCTTCTTCTTCTTCTTCTTCTTCTTCTTCTTCACTACTACTACTACTACTACTACTACTACTACTACTACTACTACTACTACTACTACTACTACTGTTACCACCACCACTACTACTACTACAACAACAACAACAACAACAACAACAACAACAACAACAACAACAACAACAACAACAACAACAACTACTACTACTACTACTACTACTACTACTACTACTACTACTACTACTACCACCACCACCACCACCACCACCACCACCACCACCACCACCACCACCACCACCACCACCACTACTACTTTCTACACAAATACACACCCGACCTAAAAGAGAAAGATATAATAGAATAACACCAAAAACGTACAAAAACCTTCAACCCAAATTAATACCTGGGATAGACGAGATCACTGGAGAAAACGAGCTGGGCAGTAAGAATGTCCCGCACGTGAACCTAACACTAAATATAAACCATAATTCTACACCACCAAAAAAGGAAAACAAAGAAAGTCGAACCCAATCAACTAGCACTGGTTGGCCTTTCAATACTGGGACAGATTTTCACCTTGAGATTTGTGTACGATCAGATCATTTTATTGACATTAGGACGGGTCTATGGATGTCAGAAGATTAATGGCCACAGTCTTTACTATTCTAATCCCCCACATGTGTTCTTGAAGCTGTATAAAATCACCAAATAGTAAGCAGAATGAATATGGAAAAACGTAATGGTGTCAGAAGCTTAATGGTCACAGCCTTCACTATTCTAATCCCCAATTTAAATTTCTGAAGCTGTATAAAATCACCAGATTGTAAACAAAATGAATGGAAACGCGTCATGATGTCAGAAGATAAATGGCCACTGTCTTTACTATTCTAATCCCCAATATGAGTTTCTGCAGCTGTATAAAATCAAATAGTAAGCAGAATAGAAACGTTTCATGGTACTCAAGGGGTTAAAAATGGTCCATACCATATGAATGTAACTGAGATCATGCGCACTACAAAATAGAGCCATGAAAATACACGTGGTAAGTCAGGAATAGCCTTCACTCAGCATACACAATACTCTGACCATTGAAATGTAGTAGAGTGCACTTAACCCCTTCAGTACCAGGACGCTTTCTTCATATTCATTCTGGTTTCTATTTGACGATTTCATACAGCTTCAGAAACTCATGTGGGGAATTAGAACAGTGAAGACTCTGGCTATTAATCTTCTCACCTCCATAGACCCTTCCTAATGTTAACAAAAGCGCCTAATCACACCCAAAAAACTCATGATAAAAGTGTGTTCCAGTAGTGAAGGGGACTTAAACTAAGGAACAGTACGGGAGGAAGGAAGAACACGAAGGAAAGTGAAATTTAGCATATGTGCCAAGTTTACTGCGTTATTCTAAATGGTAATATGAAACCAGTGCATTCTCTCTCTCTCTCTCTCTCTCTCTCTCTCTCTCTCTCTCTCTCTCTCTCTCTCTCTCTCTCTCTCTCTCTCTCTCTCTCTCTCTGTTATCTCCCCTCACTTCCAGTCTGATAAAATCTTCTTACCTTACTCCTCTCTTCTTTCTCTCTTCTCTCTCTCTCTCTCTCTCTCTCTCTCTCTCTCTCTCTCTCTCTCTCTCTCTCTCTCTCTCTCTCTCTCTCTCTCTCTCTCTCTCTCTCTCTCTCTCTCTCTCTCTCTCTCTCTCTCTCTCTCTCTCTCTCTCTCTCTCTTGAAACTTTGAGAAAGAGAGAGAGAGAGAGAGAGAGAGAGAGAGAGAGAGAGAGAGAGAGAGAGAGAGAGAGAGAGAGAGAGAGAAATAAATGGGAATAGTGTAGATGAAAGCCACCACCACCAATGATAATAATAATGATAATAAAAATAGTAATAATAACAGTAATAATAGTAGTAATAATAATAATAATAATAATAATAATAATAATAATAATAACAATAATAATGATAATAATAACAGTAATGATGATAATAATGACGATAATGCTAATAATAATAAAAATAATAATAATGATAATGATAATGATCATAATAATAATGATAATAATATCTTCCCTCAGACGACTTTGCTGGAATTAATCAACGTGTCCTTTGTTTTTCCTAAAGCCAGGAAGTAATTATATATAGTTTGATGAAGTTTAGTCTCTGGTATTGACTGTGTGTGTGTGAGAGAGAGAGAGAGAGAGAGAGAGAGAGAGAGAGAGAGAGAGAGAGAGAGAGAGAGAGAGAGAGAGAGACTTGGGTGTAAGGAAATAAATGAGAATAGTAGGAAGGAAAAGAAGGAACGAAGGAAGAGAGGAAATGAGAAAAAGAAAGAAGGAAGAAAAGAGGAGAATAACGAACGAAAGAAATAAACAGAAAACAAAGGGAAAAAAAAAAAAACATACAAAAACTGCCCAAAAAATGGACGCAAACCATTGAAATAACCCTTAAATAATATACAGTTATAAAAAAAACACTGATATATGAAACAAATAAGAAAAACAACAACCATAACCTGAAATCCCCAAAAATATTCATAAAAATGTCATCAGTAACACTCCACGTACTTAGCTTTCCATCCTTTCTCTTCTTTTATTTATATTCGATTTTTACTATGCATTAAAATTGACGTCTATTTCCTGCACCTGAATAAATATATGATACCAATACCCGAGAGAGAGAGAGAGAGAGAGAGAGAGAGAGAGAGAGAGAGAGAGAGAGAGAGAGAGAGAATCCAGTTTTGAAATTAAGTTTGTTGTCAATAACTCCACCGGCCGGTGTGTGTGTGTGTGTGTGTGTGTGTGTGTGTGTGTGTGTGTGTGTGTGTGTGTGTGTCGGTGCTGTCGTGCCCGAGAGAGAGAGAGAGAGAGAGAGAGAGAGAGAGAGAGAGAGAGAGAGAGAGAGAGAGCTTTTCCCATTTCTTTTTTTCCTTTCTTTCTTTTATTCTGCTCTGTTCCCTTCCTTCTGTGACCGTACCAGAGAGAGAGAGAGAGA